>NW_025822175.1:0-1049 GCF_002878395.1 Capsicum annuum
ACCTATGAACTTCTTGAGAAAAGAGACATGGAAGACTGGATGAACTGCAGCTAGATCTAAAGTCAATTCGAGCTCATAAGCTACTTTGCCGAAGCGACTGAGAATTTTGAAGGGATCGACATATCGGGGCCTGAGATTTCCTATTTTTCCGAATATCTTCACTCCCTTTAGGAGAGAGATATTTAGGTTGACATAGTCACCAATCTCAAACACAAGATCCTTCTTATGCGTATCTGCATAAGACTTTTGTTGGCTCTGAGCAGCCCGGAGTCTCTCTCTGATCAACTGGACTTTTTCTAAGGCATCGAATACTAAGTCAGGCCCTATAACTGAGGCCTCACTAAATTCGGACCAACCAACTAGAGATCTGCATCTCCTACCATAGAGAGCTTCAAATGAAGCCATCTTAATACTGGAATGATAGCTATTATTGTATAAAAATTCAATCAAAGGCAAGTGGTCATCCCAACTACCCTTGAAATCGTTTGCACACACCCTCAACATATCTTCTAAAGTCTGAATGGTCCTTTCTTATTGACCATCTATCTGAAGATGGAAGGCTGTACTGAGATAAACTTGGGTACTAAGAACCTTTTAGAATGCTTTCCAGAAATGAGAGGTGAATTGGGTACCTCTATCTGAGATAATGGATAATGGAACACCATATAATCGGACCAAATCTCTGATGTAGATTTTGGTATAATTCTCGGCTGAATAAGAGGTAAGGACTGGAAGGAAATGAGTTGATTTGGTAATTCTATCTACAATGGCCCAAACTGAATCATGCTGATGACGAGTACGAGGCAAACCCATCACAAAGTCCATTTTCACTTATACCTACTTACAAGTAGGAATATTGAACTCTTGCATGGACCCACTAGGCTTTTGATACTCTATCTTAACTTACTGACATGTAGATCACTTAGCCACAAACTTTGCAATATCTTTCTTCATCCTACTCCACCAATAGATCTCTCGTAAGTTACAGTACATCTTTGTGGACATGGATGAATAGAGTAGCGTGCACCATACACTTCTGCAAGAATTTG
>NW_025822176.1:0-3016 GCF_002878395.1 Capsicum annuum
ATTATGTTGTAACCGTTGGTAGTGTTCTTGTTGTGTAACCTTGTAATAGTTCTATTTTTGAAATCTTATTGTGTTTTTCATATTTTTGTTGTTGTTACATTAGTTTGGGTTGGCTGTTTTGGTGTCAAATACATCATTATATCTTGTATTCTTGTTGTTGGTAGTGAATCCGAGAGTGGTCATCAAAGGGGTCCTCGGTTCTTCAAACTTGTGGACTATTTTGATGTATGTTCCGAGTCTTCTTGGTTTCTCTTGTATCATTTGGTATCAAAGCAAGGTTTGATTTTGTTCCAATAAAATCAATCTTGGGATTATTATCTTGAAAATTAAAAAAAAGTGAAAAAGAAGAAAAAAGAAAAAAGTTACTGTTCACGTTTTTAGGGTTTTTCAATTTTTGAGACTTGATTTTTATGTGTTTCTAGTGTTAGATCCTTGTTCCCTAACACTATTAGAGTCTAGAAATTGAAAATCCAAACAAAAAAGAAGTGTCAAAGTCGAAAATCCCTCAAAAAAAAAATACTAAACTCGTTTTTGACCCTAGGTTAAATTTTGAGTTTTTGATTCTGTGTTTTTCTTGTGTTTTTAGTGTTAGATTTGTGTTCTCTAACACTATAGGAGTATAGGGTTTGAATTTGAACTAAATTGGAGGTTATTTGAGTCATCCACCATTATTAAGCTTGATTTTGATGAAACTTGAAGGGTTATTTTTGGTACAACCATAATGGAACCCGAGGCTTCAAATGCTCAAACAATGAACAATAATGCCATCAATCTCATTTTGGCTCGCCTTGAAGCTATATCCCGAGATGTGGCTAGGTTGAATGTGGGTCTTGATAAATTAGATACGGATGTGGCATCAAGGAGTGGGAGATTAGAACGTGTGGAAAATCAAAGGAGTTGACCTTCCACCTCTCAAAACAATTCCCCAACTAATACTCCCGAGACCTTGCACCAAATTCTATATCCACCAATTGCCACAAATCCAACCAATCTTTATTTCCGAAGCCGAGAACAAGATATACCACACCATACTCCACTCCACCAATTCCAACAAGATGGGATTGGAACCCAAATACCACCAGCAAACCCGAACCCTCTCATCCAAACTCTACTTGACCAAAGACCTCACTATCCAAATCCAATTCCTCCACCACTACAAGCTCCACTTAACCCAAATAGACCCATCCATGTTGAGGTCTATGGTAGGGGAGGACAACATGATGGTTATGGGTCGTATGATTATGTTTACTTAAGGGAAGAAAGAATAAGGGGAAGAGGTAGGGAGTTAGGACGTGAGGTGAGATATTTCCACCCAAACCGAGATATAGGTCTCAATTCCATCAAAGTGAGCCTTTCCATTTTCAAAGGTGAGAGTGATCCCAAAGCCTACCTTGCATGGGAGTCGTCTTGTGACAAGATCTTCCAACTTAATGATCTCACCGAAGAAAGGAAAAGTTGCTATGCTATAGCTCACTTCGAAGGGTATGCTAATACATGGTGGAAGTATGTTAAACGGTTTGGGAATGAAGAACCTTATGCGGTAAAGGTACTTGCTCGAGACTTATAGGCATGAGATCCTTGCCAAATTGTACAATTTGAGGCAAGATAGTAAGAGTTTCATGGCTTACTACGATAAATTTCAACAACTAATGTTGAAACTTGACCACCGAGGAGAGCAAGTAAGTCATAATATTGTGCACCTCAAGGTTGGGTTAAACAAGGACATCACCACTCGCATGACGCTTCACAAATTCTACACCATATATGGCATCTTCTACGTGGCTTTACAGGTTGAAAGGGAGCTCAAAGAGAACTCATTCATGACTGCCCAACCCGAGGCCACCAAGGTTGTCCAAAAACATCCTCCAAGGTATGAAGGTAAATTTAATTCCACTTCCAATCCCAAGGGGTTTCAATGCTTCAAGTGTTAAGGGTGGGGGCACAAGGCTAGTGAGTGCCCAAACCAAAGGAATATAATTCTAAGAGAGGGTAGATTGTACTATCTTAGAGAAGAGATGGGCATTGAATCGGTAAGAATAATGGCAAACCGCAAGATGGAGAGCAAGAAGCCAAAGTGCAAAATAAAGAGTATGGAGAAGATATGTGGCCGCAAGAAGGAGATTGTGAAATGCCTTTGTAAAAGAGGTGAGCTCGTTAATTTGTGGTCAAATTCCTTTCAAGATGGAAAGGATGATATAAGATGATCATGATTATGACACTTTTTGAGTATTTTTGTAGACTAGTCACTAATGGGCCCTTTTGTCATTTTTTCTATTATTGTAATGTAGTATAAATAGAACATTGTAGGGTTTATTTCTTTATTTGCTTAATGATATGGAGAGAAAACTCCTCTTAAAGAGAGAGTCCCAAAACATTAGCTAGGGCCATATACAAGTGTGGAATCACTTGTGTGTTGCATTGCTTGATACATTGGTGCTTGGGTGGTGGACACCTCTCTTGTGTCAATTGTAAGAGATAGGTGATTGTAGTGTGTAGTGTTAAGGGTCCAAGAGTGTCATATATTCTTGGGTTCTTAATATTACACCTCCATTTGTCTATCTTTCTATCTTTATTTTATTGTAACCGTTGCTAGTGTTCTTCTTGTGTAACCTTGTAATCGTTCTATTGTTGAAATCTTATTGTGTTGTTCATATTATTCTTGTTGTTACATTTGTTTGGGTTAGCTGTTTTGGTGTCAAATACACCATTATATCTTGTATTCTTGTTGCTTGTAGTGAATCTGAGAGTGGTCACCAAAGGAGTCCTCGGTTCTTCAAACTTGTGGACTGTTTTGATGTATGTTTCATGTCGTCTTGGTCTCTCTTGTATCATATCATGCCAACACTATTATCATTAAAATTTTAGACTCCAAAATCCCGACTTTAAAATAATAATTATAACCACAATTGAGTTTCTCATAACATTTCAACACATCTCATAATACCATACGTTCAATGATACAAAGAACGGAAAAAAATATTTATATTTCTTAAGCAACTCAAAACTTTCAACATTC
>NW_025822177.1:0-1761 GCF_002878395.1 Capsicum annuum
ATCACCAAAAATATAGACACGGTCCTCGAACCATGAGGACTCACCACTGAGGGAACGTAGTTGAGGCACTCGAATATTGCTAACGCAGCTACGGCTGAGTACCTGAACCTACATTACGAAAAAATGTAGCCCATAGAAAAATATGTGGGTCAGCACTTTGGAATGTACTGAGTATGTGGGGGTGCATGCAACAATCCAAATATCATCATCGATTTCATAAAAATATGCATATGTACAATGATGGCTCACTTGGTTTGAGTTAGATTGAAACATACTTTTCATGATCTCATAGTAAATAACCTCATAAATCATCATAAATAACTCAACTCTTCAACTCAAGACTCGGAGTGACTCGGTAATTCAAGAAACTCAACTCTTATGGACATGGGAGGTTCTTATAACCGACATAAACCATGTGAGCTACATGGATTCCAACGTTTTGCCCTCCTAAGGAGAAAACCCCACATTGGTAGGAGCGTCGTACTCTTTCCAGGGAGTACAACCTAAATTTAGTAATCACAATCTCATACTTGGCCTATGGCCCACAATTATCAATATCAATCCTACGATGGCACGTAGTTTTGGAGAAATACCATATTTTCCACTCGGTGCTAAATACTACTCCTAGACACAAGCTCAAAACGCGTTAGGAAATCCACCACAAACATCACATGGGTCTATCATTGAAGACCAAATCAAATCTCTTTCTCATTTATCAAATCATAATCAATTTGTGGATTCCTAACTCGACTCAAATCAAATTAATCTTTCTCAATATCAAAATGTATCAATTCATTAAATCATGACAACATCAATAGCTTTGAGGAAATATCAAGATTCATTGTAATAACTCAATCTCATGAATCAATATACTCAATAATCTAGTTTGTCATAAGGAAGCTTAAAGCTTGACACATATCTTAAAAGCACTTGAATATCAACTCATGGTAGAAATATGAAATTCACAATATTAAATATCAAGTCATAACTCGGGAATAGCAAAATAATCATGTATAACAAAGGTTGAACAATTTATATTCTCATAATCTCATGATGAAGTAATTTGGGTATAAACCCATTTGCAAAATCATATAAATCCATGATAAAAATCAAAGCTTTGGGCACAAGAACGAAAGAATTGCTCTTGTTCAAAATCCCACATACCTTAATCTATAAAATTGGATGAATTCTAGTACTTGAGACTTTATCCGCACTTGAAATAAATGATTCTCGAAGCCCACACTATGAGAAACTTGATTCTTGAAGAAATCTGGAAGATTTATGGATGATTTTTGGAAGATTAAATTTTCTTGATTGAAACCCTAATATATATTCTTAAGAAAATTAGAAGAGAGAATGAAGAAATTAGGGTTTGGATAGGGATTCTCATATTTATATAGGCCTCCAAAAGATGGGAAAAGACCAAAATACCCTTGCAAAAACGTCCCTTAATTGATGAAAAAATAGCTGACGACATTCATGATAAGTCGTCAGACTTGTGACAAGTCATCACGAAATATCGTCACAAAAGGTTGGATTTTATGATTTTCTGCTTAAGGTTGA
Source organism: Capsicum annuum (assembly GCF_002878395.1). Classification (NCBI taxonomy): domain Eukaryota; kingdom Viridiplantae; phylum Streptophyta; class Magnoliopsida; order Solanales; family Solanaceae; genus Capsicum; species Capsicum annuum. The sequence continues at coordinate 1,564 of NW_025822177.1, forward strand.
TGACATTGGTGATAAGTCGTCACACTTGTGACGACTTATCACAAATGTTGTCACTGGGGGTGGAAATCTACCTAAGGCTGACGACATTGGTGATAAGTCATCACACTTCTGACGACTTGTCACAAATATCGTCACTGGGGGTGGAAATCTTCCTAAGGATGACGACATTGGTGATATGTCGTCACACTTGTGACGACT
>NW_025822178.1:0-4189 GCF_002878395.1 Capsicum annuum
GAAATTTATGCCATGAGATGTATATTGATATTATGAAATGATGATTTCTAAAGTTATTTAAGATAAGCGTCATAATTTATGCTTTTTCATGAGGAGTTTGATTATTGAATATATATATTGATATTTGAGCTTGAGAGTCAAGAATGAGTTCTATGATATTTTCTCGAAGTTTTGACATTTGATATGATTTAATGAGAAAGTCCACTTGATGTTGAGAAAGATTATTTTCAGATTGAGTTGAGCTAGGAATCCACAAGTTGATTATGATTCACAGATGAGATATATTTATGATTTTTGTCTCTATGATAGAACTTTAAGTTGATTGAGGTGGATTTTCTAATGCGTTCTGAGCTAAGTCTGGAAGGAGTATTTAGCACCGAGTGGGAAGTGTGGGTTTAGCGCATTCTACTTTTCCATAACTACGTGCCATCGTAGGATTGAGATTTGAAGGCCAAAGTGCCGAATTTGTGATCATAAATATGAGTTTAAGGTTACACTCACAGGCAAGAGTATAACGCTCCCGCAAATGTAGGGTACCTTCCTTAGGAGGGACAAACGTTGGACTCCATAAGGCTCACATGGTTTATGTCGGTCATAAGAAACTCCCAAGTCTATAATAGTCTAAGTTTCTTAAGTTACCGAGTCACTCTAAGTCATGAGTCAAAGAGTTTGCGTTGAGTCCAATGATTTATGAGATTTATGAAGCATGTGTTACTATTGATGATTTATGAGAAACTATATTACAGTTTAATTCAAGTGAAGAGAGTCATTATTCTCAGCATGCATGATTTTATTATACACTTATGATATTATTTAAAAATGTTGCATACATTCCCACATACTCAGTACATTCCCAATGTACTAACCTATATATATATGTCTATGTGCTACATTGTCTCATAATGTAGGTACAAGTGGTAGCGCACACACCATATTCACTCAGTTTGCAGCTTTCAGTCAGTAGGAGATGAGTCCTTTTGATTCGAGTGCTTGAGTTAGTTTTACAGTTCGAGAAGTATTGTATTTTCTTATTTTAGTCGTATTGAGCTTGGATAATTGTGAGTCATGACCCGACCATCTAAAGTCAGTACCAGTAGAGGCTTTATAGACAGTCAGTAGAAGTTGATGTATTCAGTTTTAGTTTTATTTTGTAAAGGTAGAGTTGTAATCTCGTAAAGTTATATTGCATAGATCAAGTTTAGAGAAGTGCTATCTTTTCACTAATTTTATATAGATTTAAGAATTTTATTCAGTTGCTTATAAGCTATGCTAGCAGGAGGGTTAGCTTGGGGTCACTTGTGCCCCTAAGCAACCGTGTGACATCTAGGGACCAAATTTTGGGGCGTTACAAACTTGGTATCAAAGCTCAGAGTTCAAATATCCTAGGGTGTCTGTGAAGCCATGTCTAGTAGAGTTTTGCGGAATGGTAAGGAGATATCTACACTTTTCTTCAAGAAGATACAAGGCAGTTAGGAAAGGTATCCTTTCTTTTAAGTCTTAGATTGTGCTATAAAAAGGTTCTTTAAGAAACTTATACAGATTCTCATCCTACTCTATTCAGGGAGTCCCTGCCTTATTTTCCAGGTAATAGAGTCAGTCAAGCTCAACTCCTTACAGATAGCACTTTCTTAAATAGTCTCCACAGATAGTTATGGAGTTGTAAATAAGCTTGAAATTATCCTATTAGTGCCTTATCATGCTTTGCTTATAAATTATCCAATAAGCCCAAGTCGGTTGTACTTTCAGAATTCCTTCTAGAAATCCATAATGGCAATCTATACTTCTTTATTTATGTACTATTCTTGAGGTAACATGATCGACAAGTTCCAATTTCCTCCCTCTGATAATGCTCTCAGACTTACTAGTGAGGAGTTTCAGAAGTTTCACAAAGCGGCTTGAGTGAAGCCTTCCAGCGTGTTATAAGTTCCCCCAAGCTTAATGCTATTCCCTCACCTTTACGAGTCGTTCAGTTAAGACAGAGTGAGATGTGTATTCTTAAATCATTAAAAATTGTATATCAAGTTTCTACCTCTCAAAATCTTGTCATCATTATATTATTGAAACTGAAAGTCTAGTGAAGCCGTGTGAGGCCCTTTCGATTCACTAGCATAAGTACATTATTATCCACCTCAAATTTTTTTCAAAATGTAAAATCAAAGACTAGTGAAGTCGGGTGAGGCCTATTTTTGATTCTCTAGCGACTCATTATTCATCTTGTTTCCTCATGCTGGTTGGAACTAAGTTTAGAGGTATAGTGGCAAGAAGGGTGGTAAGTGTGATTTATTGAAAGTATGTATAGGCAGACCTTTTTGCATGTGATTAAGTTAGTGATAAAGTGATACATCCTTGTGCATTAGCTCATGGAAGAAAGAGAAAGAGTTACTGATTAAGGTAAATAATAGTTTGCTTAAAGTATAAAGATAGTTGTTGATGGTGTGTGTTGCACAAGACAAGTATAGGTTATGGATGAAGATACTTAGTGGATGAGTGTTGGTAACTTAGGTGCTCATGAGATTACAAAAGAAAGTTAAGTTGAGGCTTAGAGAGCTATGAACTAAGTTAAGCTGTGTATGAAGGATAGATAGTAATGATGGGTAGAAGAAGAAAGTGTTGATAAATTGTAAATTAGATAGGCCATAAGATTATGACCAATTAATATTGTTATGAGGTTTAAGTGGGCTAGTGTTTATTGATGTTTTGTTTTATAGTTTCCAAGTGAAAAATTTTGTGTGTGAGGTAGATTTTTACGTTATGTTGAGCACTAGCAATTAAGCGTGAATGATTGGTGGCTAGCAAGGTAGATGAGACGATTTCTTGGTTAATGGCACCAGTTATAGGGAAGTGACCTAATATGCTTAAGCAATGTATGCAAGAGCTTAAGTTTGGTTGATTTGTAGTCAAGTTTGAGATTGTATCTATGATAAGGAAGTTTGCCCAAGGTTCTATGGGGCTGCATTATTTTCGAGGATCATTGCATGTGGTGTAGAAAGTGGCACCGTGGAGCTACTAGGTGGAGAAAAGACTAGTCAGGTAATGAATGATATTCTTGATGGCTAAGTTAAGGAGTTTAGATTGAAAATATTGAGACTTTTTGTGTGATTTTGATTCTCATTGCTTAGAAATATAAGTTTACAAGTGTGACATTAGTAGGCTATGATGGTAATAGTATGGTCCGTCAATGGTTGGAAAGTATTCAGATTAAATTCTATATTTCATGTGTATTGATTATATCATGGGCTCTAGAGTAAAATGATTTAAGTTTAGACTAGCGTGTATTTAGTGGTTTACCTAATCAAAGTGAAGGCTTAAGTCTAAGAGGGAGATAATAGGATGAGTAACCACGTTAAGCTTTCAAATTTTAGGAGATGTACTAGTAAGTTGTAAGGTAGTGGTGAGAAAGAATGATGCTCGACCCATTCTTATTTAAGTATTTTTTTAGTTATCCCAATAATTACTCATGCTTTACATTTCAGTTCTATGATCATAACTCATGCATATCATAAAGAATCATTCCCTCTTAGTTCCCAAAATGCAGAGCTTCAGATCTTTCAGCAGTTGGAATTACATTCGTAAGTTGCGAGTACAAAATTTTGGTCATGCGGCTCACGACTCATGTACTCCAACCTTGTGGTATGTTCAGTTCAAGTACTCAATTAATGTTTCTAATGATCAACAAAAAAATTAAGATTTATATTGTGTATGTCCTCGGACCGTATTTCTTTGATAAGTTTATGATGTTAAATCCTCTATTCCTCAAACCTCAGTTGAACGTCAAGTTATTCTTAGTAACTATTCATGTGTCGAATCCTCATTCTCTAATCTTTTAGTTATCTTTCCTTAATCAAGGTAGTGGTGGTGAATAGTTGTCTAGATGGAAGAGAAAAGGTATTTCCTTATCAATAATAGAGGGTGGCATGATTAATTTGTCTAGGCGGTAATATAAAGTGAGATTGAGGCTAAGTTTTTGATACATGTCACGGTTAGTCAAAGTTTAATGTGTTATGATTGGGGAGATTTCTATATGTTTGTTTTATGTAATTCCATGAATCTAAAGGAATATTGAAGTGAACCATTTGTGTTGGACTTGATTAGTTAGGAATATGTCGATTGTGCTTTCTTAAGGTGAGTGTATGGGAGTTTTCTCTTGATTAAAAGTGTGTAGGATATGAAGAAGAGGCTTTATAAGTGT
>NW_025822179.1:0-5115 GCF_002878395.1 Capsicum annuum
TATATAGGTATTTGCATATGGTTACTGTGCATTGGTGGACTCTATTTTAATTGACAATATTATTTTATCTTTATCCCTGAGTTACATGCTAGCATTCACCCAGCTAACCATCTTCGGACGTTGTATTCTCATGAGATGTAGGAATTTTCCATACTACTACTTCTCTTTCTAAGTGATCATAGATTGATAGAGAGTCGACTTGAAGTGGTGAGCTTTCATACTTCATAAGGTTCCATTTCAGAATTTTGTTTCTCTTTTTATTTATTTACTATTGGATGCTATTTTTGGCTATAGTCTGAGGCACGTCACAACACTTTATTGATATTCAATTTGGTTCACTATTTAGAAGACTTTATTTCGACTACTGTGGTTATTATATAGTGTTGATCAGTCGTTCGTCCAGTCGTCGGTGGTTGGTTATAGACTTTCATTACAACATTCTTAAGTTATTGTACACTATCTTGTTATATGTTTAGAAATCATCCGACATGGGTGTAAGGTGGTCTACAATTTAGGGTGTTGGGGGTGATCTCTGGTCCTTATTGTCCTTGAGATAGCCATCATGACAAGGCCCTGGTTTAAGTCGTGTCACAAACCACTAAAAAAGTCCATGGTAATTTTATCCTATTTCCACTCGAGAATAGGAGATCTCTAAATCAAGCCAAATGGTCTATGATGCTTGATCTTCACCTTTTGACAACATAGGCAACGAACTACAAAGTATTCCATATCTTTTTTCATACCACTCCACTAGTAATGCTATCTCAAATATCTATACATCTTAGTTATACCCTGGTGAATAAAATATCTAGAGCTGTGAGCCTTACAAAAAATTGACTGGATCAAGTTATCCACCCTTAGGATACAAAAATGACTATCGAGCCTCAAAATAACCTCAAAATCCATTGTAGCCATCATGGACTCAACACCTAATAACAGATGATGTGAAGTCTCTTATCTTCAATCAGACGACTATGAATATGCTCAAGTAGTGAATACTTTACCTCAAAACTAGCAAGAATTCTCCTAGGGTTAGAAATGTCAAATCGCACAATCAAGTTGGCCAAGGATTGAATGTCCTAAGGCAATAGCCTCTGAGAAATTGAAATATGAAACTACAAAACTCATTCAAAGATGAGGTTCTTTCCTACTCATGAATAGCCTCAATCTTTGTTGGGTCTACCACAATCCCATTATTAGACATCACATGTCCAAGGAATGTCACTAACTCAAGCCAAAACTCACATTAAGAATTTTCCAAAGAGCATATGATCTCTCAAAGTCTATAGCACAATCCTAAAATACATCATATACTTCTCTCGACACCTCGAGTAGACAAGGTTGTCACCAATGGACACAATAACCAAGGAATCTAAATAAGGTTTGAACACGCAGTTCAAAAAATCCATAAATATGGTTGTGGTATTTTTCAACCCAAAAGACATCACTAGGAACTCATAATGACCATACCCGTTCCTAAAGGTTATCTTTAGGATATCCTCAACTAATAGTGATCGAACCTCAAATCAATCTTAGAGAACATCTTTGCTCCTTGAAGATGGTCAAATAAATCATCAATGTGAGGGATTGTAATACCTAGAATTTTGATCCTTGAAAAATCTCTGAGATTTAAGATCACTCCCTAACCACAACTTGTCCATATGAGCCGTAATGACTCGATATGATTTATAAGTCACCAAATTATAAGGTAACCATTGTGATTATCCAACTATTCTTTCTTGAGTACGACTAACACTTTATGAGTCGTAGTGTCACGTGATAAGTCGTGTGATGTGAGTCATAGGATGAACAATATGGGTGCCCAATGATACTGCCTTGACTACTGTGATGCCCCAAAATCGAGTCCTAAGACATCACACGGTGCTTAGGGGCATAAGTGACCCTAAGCTAACCCTCCTGCCGGCTTAACTCATAAGCGACTGAATAAAATGCTTAAATCTATATAACATCAGCGAAAACATAGCACTTCTATAAACTTGATCAATACAATTATGAACTCTATGAGATTAAAACTCTACCTTTACAAAAGGAAACTGTAACTGAATACATCAACTTCTACTAACTGTTTATGAAGCCTCTACTAGTATTGACTTTAGATAGCTGGGTCATGACTCCCAACTATCCTATCTCAATACGACTAAAATAAGAAAAAACAATACTTCTCGAACTGTAAAACTAACTCAAGCCCTTGAATCAAAAGGACTCATCTCCTGCTGATTGGAAGCTGTAAACTGAGTGAATATGGTATGTACGCTACCATTTCTACCTACATTATGAGACAATGTAGCACATAGACATATATATATGGGTTAGTACTTTGGGAATGTACTGAGTATGTGGGGTTGTATGCAATATTTTTGAATAATATCATAAGTATAAAATAAAAGCATGCATTCTGAGAATAATGAGTCTCTTCTCTTAAATTAAACTATAATATAGTTTCTCATAAATCATCAACAGTAACTAATGCTTCATAAATCTCATAAATCATTGGACTCATCTCAAACTCTTTGACTCATGACTTAGAGTGACTCGGTAACTCAAGAAACTGAGACTATTATAGACTTGGGAGTTTCTTATAACTGACATAAACCATGTAAGCCACATGGAGTCCAACGTTTGTCCCTCCTAAGAAAGGAACCCCACATTGGTGGGAGCGTTATACTCTTTCCAGTGAGTATAACATCAAACTCATCTTTATGATCATAAACTCGGCACTTTGTCCCTCAAATCTCAATCCTACAGTGGCACGTAGTTTTGGGGAAGTAGGAAGCGCTAAACCCACACTTCCCACTTGGTTCTAAATACTCCTTCCAGACTTACCTCAGAACGCGTTAGGAAATCTACATCAATCAACTCAAAGTTCTATCATAGAGACCAAATTATAAATATATCTCATTTGTGAATCATAATCAACTAGTGGATTCCTAACTCGACTCAATCTCAAAATAATCTTTCTCAACATCAAGTGGACTTTCTCATTAAATCATATCAAATGTCAAAACTTCAAGAAAATATCATAGAACTCATTCTTAACTCTCAAGCTCAAATATCAATATATATATTCAATAATCAAACTCCTCATGGAAAATCATAAATTATGACGCTTATCTTAAATCACTTTAGAAATCATCATTTCATAATATCAGTATACATCTCATGGCATAAATTTCTTAATTTAAGAAATGTGATGGTAAAATAATTATAAATATCAAACTTAATCAACTCAAATATCATAAATCATCAATAAAGTAGTTCGGGTGTAAACCTACTTGCAAAGATCATGAAATTCCAATAGTAAAAATCAAATCTTTGGGAACAAGAATGAAAGGATATTCTTGTTCAAGCCACATATACCTTGATTATGATTTTTCAGATGAAGAAACTTGATTGGAACTTCTTTCTCGCAATTTGAGCTAAATTTCTTGATGTCTTGACTTAGATATCTTAAATCTTGAACCACTTGAAGGTATTTATGGAAGGTTCTTGAATTTTCTTGGAGAAGATTGGATTTTTAAGTTAAGAGAAAACCCTCGCTTCTTGAATGTGCTTGGAAAGAAATTGGAGAGAAATGAATTTCTCTTCCCTACTTAGATATATATATAGAGGGAAAGAACGGGTAGAAATGACCAAAATATCCTTGAGCAAATTCTAGAACCGGAGCCTAATTTTTGGCCCTGGCGCAATGCACCAGGATCGCGGTCCTTTACTAGATTTGAACAATTGGGAAACCGCTCAGTGGCGCGATGCGGTGAAATCGCGTTGTCACCTATCTTGTGACCTGGAAGGGTACCACGACGTTGTGGAATCGCATTGGTGCAATAGAATTTGACAATCCAAATATTGAGCCTTGGCGCGATGCGTCAATATCAAGGAGGCTCACTGGAAAATGACAATTGCCATTTTGGTTGGCTCCGCAATAGGCTAAGTGCCTGGTGGCACACTGTCTCACTAAAAATGACTCTAATTCTTCACCCGAATATAGGATTTGTGCGAATTTTGTATCGATGGAAAACTTATTCAATGCTCTATAGGACAAAAAGTCGAAATTAGGGAAATTCTACACGGTTCAATCATCATTCACTTTGGAAGTCATTTTTATATACTCAAAAGATAGATTTAGACTTAAAGAACGATCGGGGTATTACAATATCTTCCCCTTGAAAACATTCGTACTCTAATATTGTTAGTTTGGCCAAGAATACAGAGAAAACTGAAGATACACAGCTGAAACAACTTGCTAATCTGAATCTATATCTTTCTAAACTTTTGGAGTACTTATTTGAATGTATAAACTCATGATGAGAATAGCTATATCGCTGGATCCGAGACTAGAAAAGAATAGAATAGAGGACAGCTGTAATTCTCGATTGAGTCTAAGATGATTTGCCTTCTGCTTATAACAAAGAGTGGGCCCATACTGAGAGTTTAGGATTCACTTGATGTGATCAGGGTAATCGTACTCATAGACTGCGAAGTGATAATTTATGCAAGCATAAGTCATGAGAAACAGGGCTAAGATTATACAATGGGTGTTACATTGTCTGGGCTAGAATACTTGGAAAATAAGGATCATTCAATAAATGCTTACAGACTAAATCCTAATTAGATATCCGAATCTGAAGTTGATGCCTGATACATATACTTGAAATGAATTCGTAGATCTTGGGTGCGAGCAACTACTTACCGAATTGAATGTACTTATGAAACTTCGAGTAGTGAGACCAGACTAGTTCGAAAAAATGGAGAACCATAAAAACCTATCTTCCAAATTTTAAAACAGGGCTACTGACTATACAAACTAAATCGTACTAGATAGTAATACTTATGTGGAGGATTTCTTCAACACCCTTCCAAGGAATTCTAATGATATGAAGGAGCAAGGAACTTTAGGCAAGATCTAAACAACAAATCTGAATCAGAGATCATAGAATTGTCATAATCCCATAGCTTGGAACGTATAAATCATAAGTTGGGATAGAATTACTAGGCCTCAAGCAATGCAACTCCTTACACTCAAACTTAACCATACTTCTCAAACACTCTATCGACTATACTATACACTTCCGATACTATACTTGATCGATACGATTT
>NW_025822180.1:0-1662 GCF_002878395.1 Capsicum annuum
CACAAATTGATATGATTTGATAAATGAGAAAGAGATTTGATTTGGTCTTTATGATAGACCTTTGTGATGTTATGGTGGATTTTCTAAAGCGTTCTGAGCTTGTCGGAGAGTAGTACTTAGCACCGAGAGAGAAATTTGGTATTTCCCCAAACCTATGTGCCACCGTAGGGTTGTTTGATGATGATATTATTGGCCAGAGAGCCCGATTGTGATTATTGCAGTTTTAAGGTCGTACTCCCTAGCAAAGAGTATAACGCTCCCGCCAATGAGGGTTTTAAACGTTGGTATTTCACGTAGCTCACGTGGGGTTGTCGGTTATAGGAAACTCCTCTGTCCATAAAAGTCATGTTTATTGAAATACCGAGTCACTCCGAGTGTTGATGTGGTAAGTCAAGTTGCCTATGATGATCTATAATGATTTATGAGGTTTTTCTCCTATATTTCCTATCTAAAATGTTATGAGTTGCATAATTCAATGTCACTCAAGCCAGGTGTGTCATTATGGTCCGAATGTACATTTTTACGAAATTTATGATATTATTCATATTTTGCATGTGCCCCCACATACTCAGTACGTATCTTGTGCTGACCCACATATTTCTCTATGGGATACATTCTTACCATGATGTAGGTTTCGGTAGTCAGCCGCAGCCACAGCCACGACAGTGATATTCGAGTGCCGCATCTACATTCCTTCAGTGGTGAGTCCTCATGGTTCGAGGACCAAGTTTCTAGTTTTGGTGCTGTTGCTTTGTGATCCCTTTGGTCTGTTGAGTCAGTTGGGGGTTTTTCCCAATGGCTCGTTGATTTTGCTGTATAAAGGCTATGTCAGACTAGTGTATTGTTGGGTTGGTTTGTGTATAGACATTCTATATGTGTACAGTCTAACGATATTCCGTGCCATGTGCGATGTGATATGATATGTACTTATATATATCCTTAGCGTAGTGTGTATGTTGCTGTGTTGGAACCCAAGGGTAGTGTTTTGGCTCAAAGGGTTAGCTTGAGGCTACGTGTAGCCTTGGGAACCGTGTGACATCTCGGGATGATATTTTGGGGCGTTACAGGCTCATAGTTCTGGGGCATGAGACCTTGGAATCATACCCAACTTGGTGCTCAATACTACTCCCATACTTAGGCTCAGAACTTTTAGAAAAATCCACCTTAATTAGTATAATAATGTATAATAGAAGTCAACTTTGCCTCTCTTTGCCTTATATCAAAATAATGTGGATTCCTATCTTAACTTAGGATCAATGATCAATCTTTCTTTAAAAATCAAGATACTTATTTGTTAAAGCATTCCAACACCATACTCTTCATGAAACATCAAAATTCTTACTTGAGTCTTAAACTCATATATAAATATATATACTCAAATGACCACAACTTCATAATAAAGCTTAGATCTTGACATTTATCTTAGAAACACTTGGCAATATCAAATCATCGTAGGGATGTGCAATCCATGGCATAAATTCTCAAATTCAAACATAAATAAGTGAAGTAACATGCTATTTCAAGACTTGAACAACTTATAATTTCATAAATTCAAAACAAAGTAAATTGGGCATAAACCCCACTTTGAAAAACATGAAATTCTTTAATAAAAATAAAATCCTTGGGCACAAGAACGAAAGAATTATTCTTGTTCAAACCCCA
>NW_025822181.1:0-2458 GCF_002878395.1 Capsicum annuum
AAATTTCTACATATGGTTGGTAGTAGAAGATGTGAAGCTATGTGTATGTGGTACTAAATAACTTTTTCTTATTTGTGGTAAGATGCACAAGTAAGTTTGGATCTATGCTGGTATATCATTCTAATTGGAAGAAAAAGAAAAAAATAAAAGAAAAAAAGGTATGTATATGTATGAAATTTGACATTGCCGAGAGTTTTTATGTCACACCATATACATATGAATAAAGTTTTTTGTTATTTAATTTCATATACATAACATTATTATGTATATGAGCCCATACACTTAAATTTGTTATGTATATATGGTGAAACAAACTCTGATGAGATGTTTATTTCAAAACATATACATTACAAATTCAAGTATATGTTATGCATTATAATTGTTATACATAACACATTTAGGTATATCGACTCATATAAATAATTATGTTATGTATAAATGATGAGGTATGGATGGTTTTAGGCGGGGAGGAGGTAGGGCAAAGAAATATTAAATGGAGATGATTAGGTATGATATGGAGCCATTACAACTTATAGAGGACATGACCCTTGATAGGTAGGTGTGGAGGATGCGGATTAGGGTAGAGGGTTAGGAGGTGAGAGTGTGTCAGTAACAATAGGGGAGCGTTCTTTATTTGTGTCTGAAGATTGTTGTACGTGGTGTTGAGTGATGTCTATGATTTTAGATAGATAGTTTTTAGTATTATTTTGTGCCTGTAATATTATCTTATGGCTAGTGGTGTTAGTTTATTTTGTATACTGTACTAGTTTATATGCATTAATATTTTATGTTTGTTATACTGCTATCGGTACAAAGCCGGGGGTCTATTCGAAACAACCTCTCTACTTAATCTGAGGTAGTGGTATGGTCCGTTGTCATGACCCGAACCGAGGTCCTGGTCGCGACAGGCATCCCGAACCATGAAGGCCTACGAGACCCCTTACCTTATAATCATAAGCATAACTCATCTATTATAATATGTGGAAGTAAACTGGAAATGTGGTAGTTTTGTTATTTGAACTTAATAATGCGGGACAAAAGTCCATAAGAAAAACCAAAATCATCTATAGTCTCTACTGAACTGAAAATAACAATCTGTCTAAAATCGGGACAAAGCCCCGGGCTAGGCCATAACTAAAATCAAAAGGAACAAACACATAGGAACAAGACACCTTTCAAAGTAAGGGAGGCTCACCAACTCTGAATGTCAGATAACGATCTACTAATTAGCGGGGCTACTAGGCAGGCCCTCCAAACCTGAAATATAGGGGGTCAATTGTTACACATCAAAACCTAGTCTCGATATGTCACACGATGCTCAAGACGTCGAGTAGCCTTAAGCTAACCCTGTTTGCCTTCTACTAAATCTTAATCTCAAAATAGGGGAATATAGATATAAAAATCATAGGAAATATGAAAAACTATCTGAGTTAACTAAGAATATTTAGAAATACTAATCTTAAAAGTCTAATAAATCAATAATGTAAATCTAAAATATATCTAGCAGTCTAACAAGCCTCTACTACTAATGTTAGAGAGTTACTGGGACAAACCCCCAACTTATTAGAAATGTCTGAAATATACTGAAATCATCTATACTAGAAAGCAGGAAATCTGAATAACTAAGTCCCTGAACTATGAGCACTCACAAACTGTCGGATGTAGAAGTAGATGCTCGAAAATTACTCATGCTGCTTAAACTTAGCACCTGAACCTACATTATGAGATAATGTATCGCATAGACGTATATGTGGATTAGTACTTTGAGAATGTACTGAGTATATGGGGGTGAATTCATAAGTGAAACATTATCTCATCATCATCACAATATATAAAATAAGGCATGCCGAATGTAAATAACTCACATAAGATTGAATATCTTAAATCATAAATCTAAATCATGAGTAGCAAATCGTACTTTATAAATCTAGTGAGTCATAACATTTAGTTCTAAAGACTATGCTTGTATACTATCTTTAAATCATACTGTCTAAGTGTAGAAAGGACTCACTTCTATATCTAAAATCTAAAATCTGAAATCTGTAGTTAAAGTTTCTCTATAATGAAAAATCTGAGTAAAGTTGTGAGCCTTTACACTTAGTTTTCTAAAAGTTTTTTGTTAAGAGTATTCTGTTCTTAAATCTGTATTCTATTGTCTATAGAAAAAATACTTTGTCTGAAGGGAGTTTCTTCTAAATGACATAAACCATGGAGTCCAACGTCTAGTTTCCTTATAGAAAAACCTCACATTGGGGAGAGTTGTCATACACTTGCCAAGGAGTATAACTTAATATAAGTAATCACATCCGTAGCTATCATCCATATAGAAATAAGAATAATCTGAATCTGTACTTACATTGGCTCGTAGATCTATGGAAGCTGGATGAGCTAAACCCACACTTCCCACTAGGTGCTAAATACTACTCCCTTTAATCTATATGCTCATTCTGTTGGAAAT
>NW_025822182.1:0-4092 GCF_002878395.1 Capsicum annuum
ATGTAAGCACTATTGAGTCGTGAAAACATGGTTTTTATCATTCTAGACATTTTATCGAACACCTTACATGTACAACTTTGGGCATAGGTATACTTATCAATTTAACAATCTAAGTCATCCAAAGTTATGGATTTCATCTAACATGCTCACATACTTCATGAAAATACATTAAGATACTACCCTGAAACCCAAATAACAACCATCAACATGGACATAATCATACCACAACAAGATAATAACAATTTATTATTTAGAACTTGATTCTTCAGCTCCATGGATAAAAAGGATCCATGTATGAACACTTAGCATACCTTAGATTGAAGATCCGTGAAAACTAGCGGTGAAATCGGCTTGAATCTTGAAATATATCTAATGTTTCTTTAAGGTTCTTGAAGAAATTCTTAGGCTTTTTCTTGATTTTTCTTGACTAGGGTTTAACCCATTTGGGAGAGGATGTTCTTGTTTTTGAGTAGAATGAGAAAATAATGGGATAATAGCCTTCTCAGAGCTTTAATACAGTGTTTAGAGTGAGGGAAAAGGACCAAAATCACCTCCCAGTTGCTGAAATTATCAGCTGATGACCAAGGCTGATAAGCCATCAAAGCTGTGATCGCTCGTCAGCCCAGGTCATCACCTGGGATCTGAAATTTTTGGGTTTCTGTCTAAGCCTGATGACATGGGCTGATAAGCCGTCAGACTTGTGATAAGTCGTCAACTCATGTCATCACTCATTTTCCAGGCGGACATGCCAGAGTAAAATGAAAATAACTTTTTTCTCCGACATCGGATTTGGGTGAAATTTGTATCATTGGAAAGATAATTCAATTATCTATCTGTTGGAAGGTCATGATATCAATAATTCATAGTATAGCGATAGATATGCTTATTTGAAGTTGACTATAGTAATATCCTTCCCAAGAATTCAGACGGTAAGGAATGTTTTGATTCGTTTGATAGCTGGGAGTTATTTGAAGACTTAATATACATCTAACTTGATCATAAAACTATAAAAGAACCATGATGTACTATGAATGATCTTGAAACATAGCACTAATAATGGTTTGGATTTTTTGGGGTATTACAATATCTCCCCCTTGGGAACATTCGTCCTCGAATAAGAATGACTGAGATAGAAGAAAAGATCTACTAAAGTGCGTACAAGACATACACTAATGAAACATGGTTTCATGACTGCCATGATTGATAAGTTGAATACATCATACTTAACATAAATATCTGATGCATGAGTAACTGATTCATGAATGCATGACTGAGTGTTCTGATGAACTATGTTTCTCATAATAAAAATGCATATCTGATGCCTAATTTTATGAATGACATGATACTTGAATGCATGACTGAAAGTAATGGTAAGCTTATCACGCATATCTAATGCATGAATACATAACTAAACTAACTCATGAACATACGACTGAACATGTAATGGTAAAGATACCAAGTTTGAACTAAAAATAGAGCATGGAACTGAATTCCAAGTTTGTTGCTAAAATTTGAACATGAGAATGAGTAACTTCAAGGAAGACTGTTACCTTGAACTAAAAGTACCGATGATTCTGATACTAATTACTCAATATGCATGAGCGGAAACATGAGAACATAACTGAGTCTGGAATATGATACATGAATTAAACTGAGTATGTAATACATGGTGTGCAACTGAGGTTGGAGCTTAAGGGTCAACTTATAAGTGTCCCCTACTCCATACTGGATTCATTACATAAAGAGAGAATGGAATGCTTATCTTATGAAAGTTCGGGGAATCATAGCGTATCTCCCACTTGGGACACTAGGTCCCTCACAGAATACTGACTTGGTTGAGCTACTGAGGAAAGTTGAGGCAATGCGCAAGGCACCTAGGAACTGAATCACGACTGATTATATGAGATCTAAAACTGAGGCATGACACATGAACTGAGTTGATTACTAAACTGAAGCATACATTATAACTAAGACTGTAAATGAGATAGAAATTGAGTTATGATAGTCGCATAATCAAGGCTATCATAACTCAAGGATCTGAATGTACACTCACGCTCTGAACTTTTTCTAATTTCTAAGTACAACCTCTTGCTAGTCATTTATTTTCATATTAGTATGACATTCAAGTCTATCTCCATAACTACACCCTCATGTAAAATAGGTATGCAACAATCTTCTCTTAACATGTATCATTTTCTCTCTCACTTATCTAAGCAATTGTTCATCACTACACTATTTTCACAAAGAGAGCTCACTGAAGGGGTTGAATCAAGAAGACCTGAAACATGAATGGACACTAGCTGAACTTGACACATGACTGAGGCCTAAGGAATAAGATATCAATAATATGGATGTGTCCAAAAGGTCTGAACTGAGGATATACATAACATATCCTGGATTAACTGATCAATAGGAGTGTAACATGAGTCATGAGTATTGAGAAATCTCTAAAGCGTGACATGTGTACATGAGTCATGAGTTAGATGACCTGAGCTGGGAGCTTTTTGAATTTATATGACATGATTTATATTATTGAGGGGAATAGAACTGAACCCCTTATGCTGGAAAATGGAATCGTACATGATTCTATAGAAAGCGTGTATATAAGTTGTGTTCATCGAACTGAGACGTGAAGCATGCATAGGCATCATGCTGACTGAAGTGCGAAACTTTACACTGAGATAAGGATAGGTCGGGAATTGTCTTCCCTAACTGCTTTTCTGTACATACTGGCACTACTACTAAAATCTGAGAGCCTGACTTAGGTACTTGATCTACCATCTCCCCCTTGGCTTTAAGCCATCATCATAAGTCTGTGAACACTAAACTAATCTCTGAACTGAACTGCAATTATTATCACATACTTCCACTCTAATCGACACATGCTCTCCTTACTAAACACATTATCTGCCTTTATTTCCTCACATACTACTAATATCACATTCACAACTTCATGCTTAATTTTAAGTTAATAAACTTAAATTTCTAACTCACACTGCTCAAGCCTACTGATTCATTTTGGCATAACTATCCATATGAATACATAATCTGATCAATCCAGATAACACTATCCCAACTCTATTACTGCTAAACCCCTAGGTTCATGCTTCTAACTCTAGTTATATGCTATCATAGAATTTTGAGAAGGGATCTAGTGGAATATCTAAATCTGGATTCGAGAACGAGTTCTCATGATCATGAATAAGTTCCGTACAACTTTGGAACATAACAGAATTAAGGGATACTATTTGAGCATGTGAAAAATCTCATAATTGTCTGTAGGGAATGTCTGAGAAAGCCCTATCTGTAGGACTTGAGCTTCACTACTTTGTTACCTGAAAAGTAAGGTGGAGTTGACATGAGTGGAGCATGATGAGAATCTACATGAGTTTCTTAAAAACCTTCATATAGCATAATTAGAAACATAAAAGAAGGGAAACTATTCCTAATTAATCTCATAACCTCCTGCACATAAGTGTGGTGCACAACACACACATGTACAAGACTCTACTAGATGCATCATTTCAGACTTTCTAGGATACTATTGAACCTTAGGCTCTGATACCAAGTTTATAATGCCCCAATTTTTTGAATCAGAATGCTACACGGTGCTCATGACCCCGAAGGACCACAAACAAACCCATGACTGATATCTATACCTGTACACTGCATAATATAACATGATAATACAGAAATATGTAATAAAAATCCATAAGGTTCAAACTTCATAACTGAAAAATCAACGTCTAAAAAATGTGGTATAACAATAGCAAAACAAAATATAAATAGTGAAAATAATGAAGTCTAAATATCTAATCTAATATATCTAGTCTGAAAGCCTCTAACTGAACTAAATAAGGAGTTGAAGGAACATGTCTCCAACTAAATCCATCTACTAATACTAAACTGAAATAGTAAATAATAATAAGAATTAATATCATCCTCGTATGATGACGACTCACTGCTAATCTACTACTACTGGAATCTAAAATGCTACTGATGGTCTGGACTTCGTGCTTCTAAAACTATGGCGTAAAGTAAAATACATCAGTATGACTGAATATACTGAGTATACGAGTGAGGTAGGCTAAA
>NW_025822183.1:0-2315 GCF_002878395.1 Capsicum annuum
TTATAAGCAAGCGAATGCTTTGTTGCGACTCAGACACACACGCAAGTGAGCTTGATTGTAAAAATAATATAGTGATTTAGACAATTAGATATCATTCCCACTAGGCCTAAGAAACTAAAAATTTAAACAACTTTTAGATTTAGACAATGAGTATTTAGTATTGTAAAGTATTAAGATGATTTTGAACTTGATAATAAAAATATAAATTAATTAATTAGTAATAAAAGTTTATGACTAATGCAAAGAAAGAAACAAGTGTAAACAAAAATAATAAGAATTCCAGTATTGAGGCTCTCCAAACAAACTTACAAATCTCTATTCTTATAGCAGTCTAATTGGATAACGGATTGTTGGTTTGCAAGGTTTAAGTCAAGAATTTTGTTTTCTGACCTCAAATCTTCTATCTATTGAATATTCTGCTACAACTCCCACAGAGAAACTACAATTCTTCTAGATTCATTAAGTACTCTTCTTGTAATTGAACCAAACAAGGCTTCTAGGTATATCCCTATCCTAGATGCTAATTCAAACCCCTTATTTCATAAAAGGGTAAGAACCTTGCTCCTTAATTTTCTTATTCTAATCTATGTTTCTTCTCTTGAATTCACATGGAAACATAAATTTATTCTAATGGCGGCCAAGCATTAAAATAGTAAGCTCAAGAAATAGTGAACAACATAGATGATAATCCAAAAATAAACTACTATAAAGAATATCAAAAAGTAATCAAGTTCTTGACCTCAACTCCAGAATAAGGGTATTTAGCCACTCATGTTGGAATACAATATCAAAAACAAGTAATTAATCATACCCAAAATTCATCTTAAGGTAAAAAAGTTCAAAAGAATTAATAAGAACCATAATAGGATGAATTCTATGCCTTTCCGCTGCTGTTATACAACCAAAAGTGTTTGGAATTGTGCTCACGTATTCCTTTTATACTTGAGAAAATTTCACCAGATCTAAAGCCTTGATGCGACGCATTGATAATCGCATTAACACAGCCAACAAGTCGCATCAATATTGCATTGATGCACTGGAATTTACTTTTAAAATTCCAACTAAGTCAAGTTCTTCACCACACGCTGTGACGCGTTGATATTGCATTGTGTCATTGGAATTTTCTACTCAAAATTTGGCTTAGTGACAAAACTTTAAGCATCGACGCGATGCGCTGAAATCGCATCAATGCACTGGAAGTTGCAGAAGAAGAATTTTCAAAGGCACAAAACTTATGCATCGACGCGACGCGTTGATATTGCGTCAATGCACTTAAAATTGTTTTTTAAATTTTGGATAAGGCATACATATTTCAAGTCTATGCAACGCATTAAGATAGCGTCGCTTCACTTGAATTTTTTCCAGTTCCTTTCTTTCTTTTTGTCAATCCTCAACTCTTGTCTTTTCTTCTTACTCTCGTGCATCTCCTTATGTTTTCGACTTTGATCCACATTGTCTTTCGCATCTTCATGATGTGTATCAAATTTTTTTAAAAATCCATGAGAAATTTATCCTGTATCTCTAATCACATCGGTTAGCCACAAAACATAATTTAACTAACAATTCAATATAATTAGCATAATTATTACTCTAAAAAAAAGTCCAAATATGGGTAAATAGCAGTGTTTGGACATATGAATATGCCCAAGATCACCACCCCACACTTAAAACCTTGTTCGTACTCGAAAAACTTCAAGCAAAACCATCATCAAATATTCTAATCACAACCTAAGAGTAATACTACTGTTGGGCACATGAACACCTAATTTCACACTTCGTCGTCCCTACAATGACATTTAATTCATTGGTAAACTTAATAAAAGCACGCAATCAAGCAACTACATAAGTAAGATAGACTTTCATCTGCATGCACCCTTACAACAAGAAAGTTTTCTCCATATCAATCACAATTTAACAATCTTAATCAGGCGGGAAATATCAAAATTCAATTACTCACTCTCAACAAAGAATTCTTACATAACAAGTGATGAACCATAGGCTTGCTTCCTTTTTTATGTTTCCATTCCCTCTTATTCCATTATCTATATCAAAGCGCTTAGGAAATAAGGATCGAATTAAGGTGTATCAAAGAAAGAATTTGGCTACGGATGAGGCTACTAAAGAAATCAGCTTATTAGCTCAATCGGGCATACTAAGGTCATGCATAAGGGTAGGTAAGTAAAGTCTTTACAATTCAGTTAACAAAGAAATGCCTAAATAACTTCCTATACCTAAGACCCTTTATTTCACTTTGTAAACAAACCAGGCAAGTTTTGGTCATTCCTGTACATGTAGAATATAAACAAATACTCACT
>NW_025822184.1:0-1030 GCF_002878395.1 Capsicum annuum
GTCCTGGCGCCCTATCTCTGTTGTCATCTCTGAATTTGACATTGGAGCACTGGCTAAGTATGGAGCTGGAACTGAGGATTTTGGGCAGAACTGAGAACGATTTTCTCCCTCTGACTTAGGCTACGTGAAGTTAAAACTACCTATTTTTTTCTCTCTTGTTCTCTCTCTCTTTCTTCCTATTCTTAGCCTACTCTATCTGCTGAGCATGAACCATGAGCCTAGATATGTCCATTTACTTAATTAGCATTATGGTCCTACACTCTTTGACCACACTGTTAGACACGCTTGACACAAACTTACTCATCATTGCTCTGCTATCTACTACCATATGAGGGGCATATCTGGTTAACTGAGTAAACTTGAGAGAATACTCATGTACTATAATGTTTCCTTTCTTCAGGTTTATAAACTCCAAAACCTTAGCTTCCCTTAACTCCAGTGGGATAAATCTATCCAGAAAAGCAGTGACAAATTTCTCCAATTCTATGGGCCCTGCATCTGTGGCGCTTTTTGCTTTCCATTGTTTAAAAAATGAGTGAGCCACATCCTACAATTAGTATGCAGCCAACTCAGCACTCTCACTAGCAGTTACCCTCATAATATCTGCGACCTTCTACAATTGGTCAAGGAATTCCTGTGGGTTTTCATCTGACTTAGACCCGGTAAAAAATGGAGGGTTCATTCGAGAGAATTTTTGAATCTCAGCTGCAGTAGTATTGGCCACTGGGTTGGCCATAATGTCAACTGGGCATTCATTTTGGGCTGCCACGGAATGAGCTAGAGTGGTGAAAGCTTCTCTGAATTCTACATGGGAGACATGTTTGTCCAGGGGATCTGGCTAGACGGGCTGAGGTGCTAGCTGAACTCCCGTTCCTCTTCCCTTAGTTCTCTTTGGAGGCATGTTCTATAAACAGAAGGGGGAAGGATTAGACTGAGAGTTTAACTGGTGCTCATGCTCACTCCCACGACATGAATACTGAAATAGGGGAAACTTTTCCTAAAACATCTAATAGCCTCCTGCTCATAAGTT
>NW_025822185.1:0-1225 GCF_002878395.1 Capsicum annuum
TCAGTTCAGGGTGTGATTCTTAGTAGTCATCCTTGTGTTCCAGAACTACATTGCCAGCATAGGTTGAGACATTTTAACCCGTCAAATTAGGGTTGATGAGGTGGCTTAACCCGTCAGTTTAGGGTTCTCACCGTTCTCATTAAGTGTCCGCCAGATAAGGGTCACTCACAGGCTGTCCTTACCCATGGCACGGTATTGACACCCCTCCAGTCGGGGTAGAGATTGGACCCCAGCTTAGCCATAATGGCATACATGAGGTATGTCGATTAAACACTACTTTCCACAGTTTCAGTATCAGTCTCAGTAAAAGAACTTAGGGCATTCTTCAAATTTCAGTATATACAGGATTGTCAGATATAATCGCCCATGTTATCAGTTTTAGTATCAGTTATGACAGTTATTAGTAAACCATGTATTAGCTTATAGGTTATGCTATCATGTATTCATGGTCCTAGTTTTTATATATGTGTGTTTGCACTCCCACGTTCGTATTGGTTAGTCAGTGTTGTTCATGCATGAAACCCTTTATGTTCTGCCTACCTTCCTCGTATACTAAGTACTCTAGTTATGTTGACGCATTTGCGCTATGGTTATTTCTTTTCAAGTTACACCGTAGGTTTCGAGACACGAGCTCCAGCCCAGCAATAGCGATAGCATTCCAATCGCAAAGACACAGTGAGTCCTCATTGATTCGAGGAAAATATGATTTGATACATTTATTTATTTTTTTAGTTTAGTTTTACGGAGTTAGTTGGAGACATATTCCTTCAAATCCTTATTCAGATAGTTTAGAGGCTTTCAGATTTATGTTCAGATTAAGTTGTTTAGGGTATTTTCACCCACATGATTGTAGTTTAGTTGAACCTTATGGCCTTACAGTTTTATGTATTCTTCCTTATTATATCATGATTTGTAGTATACAGGTACAGATATCAGTCATGGGTTAGCTTGTGGTCCCTCAGGGTCATGAGCACCGTGTAGCATTTCGGTTTAGCAAATTGGGGTGTTACAGATGGACCTCAGATTAGGCTATCATTAGCTCAGAATCATCCCTGGTTTCTGAGTAAAGAAAAAGTAGGATAAGGATCCAGTCTAGTTAAGTTTAAAGAATCAGTAAGATATCAGAAGATAAAGGTTTTCTCCTAAGGCGGAGATGGTGTATTGCGTTGTCAGGGTTGACTATGTGTGCCAAGTGTAGATGACCTGAGACAACAAATTATTATCG
>NW_025822186.1:0-1129 GCF_002878395.1 Capsicum annuum
ATTCTTACGAAGAGGAAAATGTAGGAATTTGAGAAATTACACCGAAGGGTGCAAAAATTAAGTGTACTTTGTTTTCTCAGAATTTCAACATAAATTCACTAGTGATCAAGTCAAAAATTTCGATAACGATATTCAAATATACTTTTAAAGTTTAGTATATATGTACGATAAGTAAGATTTGACTTATATGCATAGTATAATTTTCTAATAAAAGATACGTGATATAGTATATATTAAATGCACAAGAAAATGAAAAATCAAGTATATTTAGAATGATGGTACGCATCTATATGGACAAAGAAGCGGGGAAATATTTGTGATGATTTGATCTAAATTTTCAGGGTCATTAGATTTATTCACACCTATTATTTAATGCACCCATTCCGAGCTCATTACAAGATAAGACAACCAAAGAAATTTCAGGATATACAGTGAAAACTTTTTATAAAATCACCTCATTATAATGACATTTTATTACAATGATTTGATTTTTTTCGATATTAATTTTTCATGTTATATTTTACTTCTCTAAATATAACAACATTTAACCTATAACAACAATGATGTTTATTATAGTGGTTCATTTTTTGTAAAGTTACCTCTCTATAACAGAGTACTCAAATATTATGTAATGATATTTTATAAGAAATATATTATGTACAAATCAAAATATCAAAATATTTATGGTAATCATCATTAATGTCATGCACACAGTAAATTTCAAGTACGAATATCTAATTTAAAGGCAAAAAAAGTGTATTTAAATGGTGATACTTTCACGAAGAAAAGACTACTAATGTTTGTCTTTTTTAAATTATACTTTTTCTAATTTTGCATACTTTAGTTTATAATAGTGAAACAAGATTTGAACGTCAAATATCAATATACATATATAACAATACCTCTCTATAGCAACCATGAAATTCTCGAACACTGCCACTATAGAGAGATTTTACTATATGACATTCTTTTCAATTTTATCCTTACGTTGATGATGTTTTTTTTCTTTTCTTTTTTATATTGATGATGGTTAGTGCAACAACTTATGGTAAAAACTTACCACATTCGGTGATTAGACCAAATTTATGTAATTTATCATGATTAAGTGATTTGATAAAATAAAATACAT
>NW_025822187.1:0-1847 GCF_002878395.1 Capsicum annuum
TTGGCTCAAATTGTAGATTTCATATATAATAAAAATCAGGAGACAATCTTTTCCTTTGAATATAATGCTTGTTTTCTCAAGTGGATAGGGCAAGTAAAAACAGTTGGCTTGTGTGCATATGCATTGAACTGAGCAATTCTTTTTGCCTTTCTGCAACAACAACATACCAAGTGTATTCCCACGAGGTACGCAGTCCATACCTCTACCTCAGCCGAAGTAGAGAGGCTATTTTTGATAGACCCTCGGCTGAAGACAAGTAGTTGTATAAAAATATATAAAAACAACAAACAAAACGGGATAACACACCAATAGATAATAAAAGAAACAAGACACACACGGAGTAATAGTATACACAATCTATCCTAAAATTACAAACATCACCAACACACCATGAACAAGAAACTACAAGTCACATATATAACACTACGACTAGAGACACAACTACAGACAAGGCACTCCTTGTTAATAATAAGAACGTACTCTTTCTCAGTAACCTTCTACCCTAACTCGCGTCCTCCACACCTTCCTATCTCTAGGGTCATGTTCGCAGTAAATTGTAACTGTTTGATGTCCTGTTTAATCGCCTCCCTTCAATATTTCTTTGGCCTTCCTTGACCCCGCCTAAAGCCATCCATAGCAAACCTCTCACACTTCGGTACTGGGGCATTCGTGGCCTCCTCATCACATGAATGAACCATCTCAATGTCACTTTCCGCATCTTGTCTTCCATCGAAGCTACTCTCACATTCTCTTGGATAATCTCATATCTAACGCTATCTTTCTAGTAAGCCCACACTTACATCTTAACATTTTCATTTCTGCCACTTTCAACTTTTGGATGTGAGAGTTCTTGACTGGGCAACAGTCCACTCCATACAACACAATTGGATGAACAACCACTCTTTAGAACTTTTCTTTAAGCTTAGGAGGCACCTTCTTATCACACAAGACTCTCGAAGCAAGCCTCCATTTCAGCCACTATGCACCAATACGGTGTGAAACATACTTGTCAATATCTATATTCCCTTGAATCATTGACCCAAGATACTTGGAACTATCTCTTTTTCGAATGGCCTGTGACTCTAGCTTCACTACTAGGTCAGCCTCATCCATCATATCACTGAATTTGCACTCCAAATATTCCGTCTTGGTCCTGCTCAACCTAAACCCTTTAGACTATGGGGTCTGTCTTCAAACCTCCAACTTATCATTAACTCCTCTCTGAGTCTCGTCAATTAGAACTACATCATCAACAAATAACATACACCAAGGGCACTTCCCTTTGAATATGCCGGGTCAGAACATCCATGATCAAGGCGAATAAAAATGGACTAAGAGTCGATCCCTGGTGCAACTCTATCAAAATAGAAAAGTGCTCCGAATCTCCTCCCACAGTTCTCACACGAGTCTTCGCTCCGTTGTATATATCCTGAATCGACCTAGTGTATGCCACGGGAACGCCTCTAGCCTCCAAGCACCTCCATAGAACCTCCCTGGGGACTTTGTCATACGCCTTCTCAAGATTGATGAACAACATGTGTAAATCTTTCTTTCTCTCCCTAAACTGATCGACTAATCTCCTCACGAGATGTATCGCCTCGGTGGTCGAGCAACCTAGGATGTATCCGAACTGATTCTCGAAAATAGTCACGATCCTCAGCCTCAACTCTACCACTCTTTCCAAACCTTCATAGTGTAAGTTAACAACTTGATGCCCTATAGTTGTTGCAATTTTGAGTGTCACCTTTGTTCTTATATAATGGAATCATCGTATTCCATCTCCAAGCGTCGGCCATATGTCTTTCTAATTCACATTTATTACATGATTTCCTGAAGAAAAGTGTAAA
>NW_025822188.1:0-2564 GCF_002878395.1 Capsicum annuum
ATTATGTTGTAACCGTTGGTAGTGTTCTTGTTGTGTAACCTTGTAATTGTTCTATTTTTGAAATCTTATTGTGTTTTTCATATTTTTGTTGTTGTTACATTTGTTTGGGTTGGCTGTTTTGGTGTCAAATACATCATTATATCTTGTATTCTTGTTGTTGGTAGTGAATCCGAGAGTGGTCACCAAAGGGGTCCTCGGTTCTTCAAACTTGTGGACTATTTTGATGTATGTTCCATGTCTTCTTGGTTTCTCTTGTATCATTTGGTATCAAAGCAAGGTTTGATTTTGTTCCAACAAAATCAATCTTGGGATTGTTATCTTGAAAATTAAAAAAAAGTGAAAAAGAAGAAAAAAGAAAAAAGTTACTGTTCACGTTTTTAGGGTTTTTCAATTTTTGAGACTTGATTTTTATGTATTTCTAGTGTTAGATCCTTGTTCCCTAACACTATTAGAGTCTAAAAATTGAAAATCCAAACAAAAAAGAAGTGTCAAAATCGAAAATCCCTCAAAAAAAAATACTAAACTCGTTTTTGACCCTAGGTCAAATTTTGAGTTCTTGATTCTGTGTTTTTCTTGTGTTTTTAGTGTTAGATTTGTGTTCTCTAATACTATAGGAGTATAGGGTTTGAATTTGAACTAAATTGGAGGTGATTTGAGTCATCCACCATTATTGAGCTTGAGTTTGAAAAAACTTGAAGGGTTATTTTTGGTACAACCATAATGGAACCCGAGGCTTCAAATGCTCAAACAATGAACAATAATGCCATCAATCTCATTTTGGCTCGCCTTGAAGCTATATCCCGAGATATGGCTAGGTTGAATGTGGGTCTTGATAAATTAGATACGGATGTGGCATCAAGGAGTGGGAGATTAGAACATGTGGAAAATCAAAGGAGTTGACCTTTTACCTCTCAAAACAATTACCCAACTAATACTCCCTAGACCTTGCACCAAATGCTATATCCACCAATTACCACAAATCCAACCAATCTTTATTTCCGAAGCTGAGAGCAAGATAGACCACACCATAATCCACTCCACCAAGTCCAACAAGACGGGATTGGAACCCAAATACCACCAGCAAACCCGAACCCTCTCATCCAAACTCTACTTGACCAAAGACCTCACTATCCAAATCCAATCCCTCCACTACAAGCTCCACTTAACCCAAATAGACCCATCCATGTTGAGGTCTATGGTAGGGGAGGACAACATGATGGTTATGGGCCGTATGATGATGTTTACTTGAGAGAAGAAAGAATAAGGGGAAGACATAGGGATTTAGGCCGTGAGGTGAGAGATTTCCACCAAACCGAGATATAGGTCTCAATTCCATCAAAGTGAGCCTTTCCGTTTTCAAAGGTGAGAGTGATCCCAAAGCCTACTTTGCATGGGAGTCGTCTTGTGACAAGATCTTCCAACTTAATGATCTTACCGAAGAAAAGAAAAGTTGCTATGCTATAGCTCACTTGGGAATGAAGAACCTTATGCGGCAAAGGTACTTGCTCGAGACTTATAGGCATGAGATCCTTGCCAAATTGTACAATTTGAGGCAAGATAGTAAGAGTGTCATGACTTACTACGATGAATTTCAACAACTAATGTTGAAACTTGACCACCAAGGAGAGCAAGTAAGTCATAATATTGTGCACTTCAAGGTTGGGTTAAACAAGGACATCACCACTCGCATGACGCTTCACAAATTCTACACCATATATGGCATCTTCTACGTGGCTTTATAGGTTGAAAGGGAGCTCAAAGAGAACTCATTCATGACTGTCCAAGCCGAGGCCACCAAGGTTGTCCAAAAACATCCTCCAAGGTATGAAGTTAAATTGAATTCCACTTCCAATCCCAAGGGGTTTCAATGTTTCAAGTGTTAAGGGTGGGGGCACAAGACTAGTGAGTGCCCAAACCAGAGGAATATAATTCTAAGAGAGGGTAGATTGTACTATCTTAGAGAAGATTGAATCGGTTAAGAATGATGGCAAACTGCAAGATGGAAAGCAAGAAGCCAAAGTGCAAAATAAAGAGTATGGAGAAGATATGTGGCCGCAAGAAGGAGATTGTGAAATGCCTTTGTAAAAGAGGCGAGCTCGCTAATTTGTGGTCAAATTCCTTTCAAGATGGAAAGGATGATATAAGATGATCATGATTATGACACTTTTTGAGTATTTTTGTAGACTAGTCACTAATGGGCCCTTTTGTTATTTTTTCTATTATTGTAATGTAGTATAAACAGAACATTGTAGGGTTTATTTCTTTAGTTGCTTAATGATATGGAGAGAACACTCCTCTTGAAGAGAGAGTCCCAAAACAGTAGCTAGGGCCATATACAAGTGTGGAATCACTTGTGTGTTGCATTGCTTGATACATTGGTGCTTGGGTGGTGGACACCTCTCTTGTGTCAATTGTAAGAGATAGGTGATTGTAGTGTGTAGTGTTAAGGGTCCAAGAGTGTCATATATTCTTGGGTTCTTAATATTATACCTCCATTTGTCTATCTTTCTATCTTTATTTTATTGTAACCGTTGCTAGTGTTCTTGTTGTGTAACCTTGTAATC
>NW_025822189.1:0-1977 GCF_002878395.1 Capsicum annuum
CATGTCTCCCATATAGAATTCAGAGCTGCATTCACCACTCTAGCCAATTCTGTAGCAGCCAATTCATACTCAAGTATTGAATTTCGATAATTTGATTTTGTAGTTTATTTTTCAAAGTTGAAGAATTTGTTTTACCTTATACACCAACCTACTTATTTGTTTTATCTTCATAAAACTATATATCATAATTTGTAATATCAAATTAAACTTAAATATAGCCAATTTAATAAATTAATTAAACAGAACAAAAAACTATTTGCCTTTTCACAAAATGATTAAAGCTTTTAATCTAACGTGTATCTAAAACCAAATTCAGATTACTTCATTTCTAATTCGACTTTTGCAGTATATAGATGTGATATTCTACTACTTGAAAAATTAAGATTGGGAAAAGGAGGTAACAACTGTGATTCAAGGCTATCAACCCTCATCTAATCAACTCAAGACTTAAAAGGTGACAATTGTACTGTGGTTATAGATAAGTGACAGCAAGGCGATGCCCAAAACTTACATGGTAAAGGGTGAGATCTGTCAACACGTTCATAAGACAGTTAATAATACATACCTTGTCAACTTTGCATACAGATTAATAGGTTAGGTGGATTGAACATGATAATCTTATGTAGTTGTGAAACTAGGGGGAACACAGTCCTAGTGTTTGTCTCTTATTGTCTACAAACTAAAGCTTTCAAGTTTGACTACTTGTTACTGTTGACTTTCAAATTCCCCTATTTTTTTTCCGCACTACTCATGAATTTTGTCAAGTTTGAGATATTGTTTTTCATATTCCCTGTGGTTTCGACCCCAACCTGAGTTGGGTTACTATATTTGGTATCGATCACAGCATACTTCTTTGGAGGTCGATTTTGGGCGACATCACTAAGTCAACAGTAAGTAGGGATAAAAATCTAAACACCTAGCGATCTACGCAAATATGATAAAGAATAAGTAAAAGCTATACAGAAAGATAACAATGCAATAAAAAACAAATCAAACATAACCTAGTTTGTCCCTCATAAGCCCGCTAGACACATTGAAGAAGACAAGCAATCCAACTGTGCTCCTATAAATCGGTGGGATACACAAGCGGTAATTTTAAAATAATGTAAATAATCCATAACTAAACCAATCCCATGAAACTATAGTAGCCTCCAGATGTGTACCGGACTCGAACCAACACTAATACATAGCAATGAGAGGTCAGACGTCGGGCTTTAACCAATAGTAGTAGAAAATAACAAGAGGCCATAATACCGGATTCAAAGTAGAAAAATGCATCTATGATTTAATGTTATCTTCAAGAAACAAAAATTAGTCCACTGAGGTTCAAAAGTTGGCTACAATGTTTCCAATTTACCTTTAGTATAGTAACTTTCTACAAGAAAAGGTTCCTACTGACTGGTCAATGCTTGATTCTTACCATGGGAAGACTAGACGTGACCCATTTAAAGCCGAATATATATCTAAAATTTCCCAACAACACAGTGACAGTCTGTACATATATTCTTACATTTTAATCAGTTCTTTCTTGATGACATAATAACAACTAGCTATATATTTTTAAATAAATCACTACACAGGGATTCTGGACCATTTATAGTTGTGTTCGCTGAGTATCTAAATGAAGAGTTAGAAGTGTCATCTTCTAGAATTGTTATTAAATACCATCATTTACGATGCACTTCCCTATTATGGAATTATGGAGTAGATAAGGCGGAGAAAAGATACTTTAGTGACAATGAAGACCCATCATGTCCTAAACCAAACTTCAAAAGATCAGTTACTGAAGACATAGTTAGTGTTAAGTAGTTGTGATTAGTGCTGATTTTTCATGATTGTTGACATATTCATGTAAAGAACTAATTCGATTAACTTTGTGGATGATGTTTTTTGTTGAATTAAAGTTTAAGTGTTTTGTTACATTATTACATTATTTTAACAAGTATTGAAAATATTTAATTATTTGAAAATATTTAA
>NW_025822190.1:0-1072 GCF_002878395.1 Capsicum annuum
CTAGCCAGCGGATACCTATTCTTGACAGTGACTTTGTTGAGCTAACGGTAATCAATACACATTCTGAGAGAACCGTCTTTCTTGAGTACGAATAAGACTGGTGCACCCCATGAGGATACACTAGGCCTGATGAATCCCTTATCTAAGAGATCCTTCAACTGATCTTTCAGTTCTTTGAGTTCTGCTGGTTCCATTCTGTATGGCAGAATAAAAATAGGCTGAGTATCTGGGAGAAGGTCTATGTCAAAGTCTATTTCCCTTTTGGGAGGAATACCTGGAAGATCTTTGGGAAAAATATCTGAATATTCATTAACCACTGGGACTAATTCGAGACTGGGAGATTTGGAACTGGAATCCTTAACATGCACGAGACGATACACATACCCCTTAGAAATCATTTTCCTTGCTCGAAGGTAGGAAACAAGCTGACCCCTGAAAGATGAAGTGCAACCCTTCTACTCTAGGATGGGCTCATTCGAGAACTGAAACTGAACTATCCTATTTCTGTAGTCGACTGTGGCATAGCAAGAATGAAGCCAATTCATGCCAAGAATGACATCAAAATTAGTCATCTCTAGCTTAACTAAATTCGTTGACGTGGATTAGACTGGGAGACTGACTTGAAATTATGCTTATTAGCAGAACATGAATACTAAAGAAAAGGAATTGTTCCTAAAACATTTCATAGTCTCCTGTACATAAATGTGGCGCGTAACACACCCATGTACAAGACTCTACTAGATGCGGCTTTCCGACTTCATAGGACTCTATTGAACCTTTGGCTCTAATACCAAGTTTGTAACTCCTCGATTTTCTGAATCAGAATGCTACACGGTACTTATGACCCCGAGGAACCACAAGATAACCCATGACTATATCTGTACTTATACACTGCATATATAACGTAATAATGCAGAAAATATGAACATATAGGCCATAAGGTTCAACTGAATAAAGAATCTATCAAAACATAATATCCATATGGGTGAAAGATACCCAAAATAGCTGAAAACTGAATTAAATCGGAACATAAGTCTGATTACTGAATCTGAAAGCCTCTAAGTGTTGTCTG
>NW_025822191.1:0-1816 GCF_002878395.1 Capsicum annuum
ATTGGAATAAGACTTGATGCGAGAAGGATGGAGTATTTCTGAAGTCAGGTTTTGACGAAGAAGAAGCCATAAAAGGTCGTAAGGGGCAGAGCTAATGTTTTGCTTGTTACTGTTGACAATTTCACTGATGGACTGAAAGTTTGAAATAGTTTCTTGGACTCCAAGGGTGGAAGGGACCCTTGGATAAACACTTTACATACCTTGATTACTACTTTCAAGAAGATTGAGGTGAGTTCTTCAGACTTGAATTTTTGAACTTGATGAGGCTAGGGCTTGCTCTTGAGAGGGTTTTATGAGTAAGGAATGAGATTTTGTGCTATAGGCTAATTAATTTCGTGTTAAGGATGAATAAGGGTGGGGAAAATGGGTGTGACCCATTTTCCCCCACAACCCGTATTAAAATAATAATGAATAGGGTTGTCCTCACTTCGCGACCCCTGCTTGGGTCAAGTATCCATAGCGATGCAACCACTGCTCGGGTCAAGCAGCCATCGAAGCGCAACCCTTACTTAGGTTGACTGGCCTGTGCGACGCGGGGCTATAGTGACCCTCCACTGTTTTGTGCATCCAAACTCGCACTTACGCTAGTCTAAAAAATCCAAAACTCGCCTGAGATGGCCTACAAGTGACCCTAATCATGAATCAATTTTAAAATCGATAAAGTAAGGACGAAAAGGTCGGAAATAAAATCCTCCAAATTTGGAAGGCTAAAATGATTCTAAGTCTTGATACTTAGCTAAAATTTTCTAAGTCTGGGACTCCTTAACGAGCTTAAAGGACTAAGTTAAGCTAAGAATTTTGCGGGGTCTTAAAAAGCAATGGTTCATCGGAAAGGTGTATCACTTCGGATCTGAGTTTCTGGATGCATCTGCATGGCGTTTATAGATAAAATATATTTTTTGTTTTTCTTTGGATTTTTCGGATTAATAAATTCCATTTGTTTTTTCAAATTTCAAATAAACTTTTTCAAAAGAATTAATCTCAATGATTAATTTCCAAATCCAAATCCCGAACCCAAACCTAGGCGACGATGGCGTGAAACATCTCCTGGTTCTTGCCTCACTATCCACTTGAAGGTGTGTTTCTTAATAAGCACACATGAAAGTTGTTTTCTCCCACCAATGCGGGAGACATATACTTTCCTTAAATGAGTACACTTTTCCTTCATTTTTCATTCACACTAATTAAACCCAACAACAAATGCCAAGAGACCTTCAGGGGTCGTTTGGTAGGAAAATAAATTATGCAGGGATTAGTAATATAAGGATTAGTAATGCAGGAAATATTAATACAAGGAATGTAATGCAGAAATTATTTTTTTATCAAGTATTTGGTTCATTGTATTAAAATCTAGATACACCATGTATTGTGTTTGATTTATAATTCTACAAGTATAGTCATTACAATTATGCCCTTGATCTTTTTGTGAATTCCTATTTCATTTAGCTAGACTTCTTAAAAAGGAAAAAGTCATCGTTTCCACCTCAAAGTATACATTAAAAGTCACTTACACACCTAAACTAATATGGTGACCCATTAGACACTTATTCTTAATAAATATGAATTTAATTTCACTCTAAATCTGACATGAAAATAAAATTAATTTAAAAAGAAAAAGAGGCGCGTCTCAAGCCAAAAATATTCTTTAAAATTCTCCACCCCCACTCAGATTCTCTCTCCTTCAACTCTATTTTTAATTTTTTTTCTGTTTCTCTCTCAATCTTGTTTCTTCTTTTTTTTTTTTTCAATTCATAACCACTCCTCCCTTGTTGTGGTTGATGGAAATTATTTTTCCATGATAGTTTTTGGAGTGAAA
>NW_025822192.1:0-1259 GCF_002878395.1 Capsicum annuum
AATATTAGAAATGTAACTATTCCAAGATAGAACATCCTAGTAGTTTCCAGTTCAGCTCAGTTTATGAATCATGCATTAGTTTCAGATCCCAGATATTCAGTTGCAATTCAGTTTGTAGGTATCCTGTACATCACCCCAGTTTTCCCCAGTATCTTAATATAGTAAGCATTCTTAGAAGGACATAGTGTCCCAAAGAGGAGATACCCTACAATTCCGCGATGCTTTCATGTCCTTAAACCCATTCAGTTTCATGTTCAAATTTTCCTTACAAACTTGGTATCAGTTACCATTTCATATTCAGTCATGCATTCATGAGTCAGTTCAGCCATGTACTCATGCATCAGATATGCATGTTCAGTATGGAATTTTAGTATATCAGTGGTTCCAACCATATAATTATGTTTCAGATGATCATGTCCAGTAAGTAAGTTCAGTTTATCTGTAATCTCAGCTTAGTTAGTCCCATTCGAGGATAAATGTTCCCAAGAGGGAGATATTGTAAAACCCAGCAAAAATTCTAAGTCTAATTCAGCCTCCTTAGAGCTTCATAAGGGATCTCACACTTAGAGAATTTTAGCTAAGTGTGAAGACTTAGACTCTTTCAAAGCCTTCAAACTTTGAGGATTTATTTCATGACCTTCCCGACCTTCGTTTGTCAATTTTTAAGTTGATTCACAATGGGGCAAGTCAGCAGTACATCTCGGATGAGTTTCATCATTTTCGAACAAGCATAAGGGCCTATTTGGATTTCCAAACCAGTAGCTAAAGCCGTTAATCCTGTGCCGCCCTGGCCATAGAAATGCTCTAAGCACCGCGGTGCCCTGCCTAGAGCGACAAACTAAAGCCCATGATGCACTTTCCATTCCAGATGGGGTACTTTTAGCAGTCCAGCCCCAAATTTTTAAAGGGCAAAAGGGTTATTTCTCCACTCTAATTCAGCCATAAACACGAAATTTAGCCCTAATTCACCAAAATATACTCTCATCCTCTCAAACTCTCTCAAGAAAAAGCATTAGGGTTTTAAATTCAAGATTCAACTCTCAAGAATTTCACCATCAATCTTCTTAAAATCAAGCATTAAGGTATGTTAGATGTTTATTCATGGGTCCCTTCCACCCATGAAGCCCAAGAATCTATTTTCAAAATACAAAGATTGTATATTTGTGAGTTTTCATGATTTATTTGAATTGAAATTCATGTTTATGTTGTTGTTGAGTTTTGATTCATGTTTTAGATTACAAGATTCAATAATTGATCCT
>NW_025822193.1:0-4168 GCF_002878395.1 Capsicum annuum
AATTGAGATAAAACTAGTATAATTTGGGTGAAATAATGAGAAATATCGTGTTAAAAAGTATATATAGTGGTAGCAAAATAACCGTATTGCCCTTGGAATTAAAATCCAAAATTAGGAAAATCTCGATTTTACATGCTGGCGCGACGCGCCATAATCGTGTCAGCTTACTGGAAATTGGACAATAGGGAAACTGAGCCTTGGCGCGATGTGGTGAAAATTGCGTTGCCACATAGGTTGTGAACTGAAAAGCCACTATGACATGGTGGAATTGTGGAGGCTTACTGGATTTTGATAATTGCTATTCTGGCTTGTTTTGCGATGCGCTAAAGTACCAGGTGGTACACTATCTTACTAAAATGGCTCTAACTTTTTACCCGAATGTTGGATTTGGGTGAATTTGGTATCGATGGAAATCTTATTTGATTTCCAATGGGATAAAAAGTCAAAAGCTTAAAAATTTCACATGGGATAAAATATATTCATCTTTGAAGAAAGATATTTGATCTTCTAGAGATGAATTTGAACTAGGAAAAGTGTGGGGTATTACAAGTGGGCAATGCCCAAACAGACTCTATGCTTTTCAGCACCAATAGGATTAGGAGAGTTTTCCTGATATGGTCACTGGTACATTATAAGTTTTCCATTTGTATGTTTACACTTTGCTAGATCTACGAGCTTATTTACCCTTTATTACTCCTTATATTGCTGTCAATTTTGGAGTCAGTCCCAAAATCCTAGCAGAGCCTTTTAGTATCTACCCCTGTGGGTAAATCTATCATAGCCTAGTGGGTATACAGGGATTGTCCGATTATGATATCTCAAAAAGTCACTTCAATAGACTTAGTCAAATTAGAGATGACTTATTTTGATGTCATTCTCGGCATGGATTGGCTTCATTCCTGCTATGACTTAGTCTAATGCAGAAACAGAATTGTCCAGTTTTAGTTTCTAAATGAACTCGTCCTAAAGTAGAGGAGTAGTACTTCGGTACTTAGGGGTCAGCATATTTCTTATCTTCGGGCTAGAAAAATAATATCTAAGGGATGTGTATACCATCTCATTAGAGTCAAGGACTCTAGTTCAGAAACCCCTACTCTTGATTCAGTGTCGGTAGCATGTGAATTGCTAGATGTGTTTCCAAACGATCTTCCCGGAGTTCTTCCCAAAAAGGAAATTGATTTCAGAGTCGATCTTCTCCCAGATACTCTGCCCATATCTTTCCCGCCATACAGAATGGCTCCAGCAAAACTCTAAAAATTGAAAGAATAGTTAAAGGATCTCCTAGATGAGGGATTCATCACACCTAGTGTGTCCCCATGTTGTGCGCCAGTTTTATTCGTGCATAAGAAAGACGGTTCCCACATAATATGTATTGACTATCATCAGTTAAATAATATCATAGTCAATAAAAAGTATCCACTCCCCAGAATCGATGAATTCTTTGACCAACTTTAGGGTGCCAGTTATTTCTCCAAGATAGACCTCAGATCAGGCTATTATCAGCTCAGAATCAGGGAGTGTCACATCCCGAAAACATCTTTCAGTACTTGGTATGGTCACTTCAAATTCATAGTTATGTCCTTTGGTCTTTCCAATGCTCCAGCAGCCTTTATGGACTTGATGAACCATGTATTCAACCAGTACTTGGACATGTTTGTCATAGTATTCATAGACAATATTCTCGTCTATTCCCGTAGTGAACATGACATGCATACCTTCTCAAAATAGTATTGCAAACTCTCAAAAATCATCAGTTATCCACCAAATTCAGCAAGTATGAATTTTTGCTAAGGTCAGTATCTTTGCTCGGCCATATACTTTCCAGTGATGGCATTAGAGTTGATCCCTAAAAGAACAAAGCAGTGAGAAACTAGCCCAGGCCTATCTCCCCATCAGATATTAGGAGTTTCTTAGGTTTGTCTGGCTATTACCGATAGTTCATTAAGGGATTTTCATCTATTGCATCCCCTATATCTAGATTAACTTAAAAAAGTCAAATGCCAGTGGTCAGCTTCTTTTGAGAAAAGTTTTCAGGAGTTGAAGACTCGACTCACTATACTCCAATTTTGACTTTACCTGATGATTCAGATGGATTTGTTGTGTATTGTAATACCTCTAGAGTTGGCTTGGGGTGTGTTCTGATGTAGAGAGGTAAGGTCATAGCCTATGCCTCTAGGTAGCATAAACCCCATGAGAAAAATTACCGTACTCATGATCTTGAGTTAGCAGTAGTAGTGTTTACCTTAAAGATATAAAGGCACTATTTGTATGGTGTGCACATTGATATGTTCACTGACTATAAGATCCTGTAGTATGTATTCTCTCAGAAAGACCTAAACCTCCGTCAGAGAAGGTGGTTGGAGTTATTGAAAGACTCCGACATGAGTGTCCTGTATTATCCAGGCAAGGCCAATATAGTGGTTGAGGTTCTCAGTAGAGTGTCGATAGGAAGTATTACTCATGTCGAGGACAGTAAGAAGAAGTTAGCTCAGGAAGTTCATCAACTAGCACGACTAAGTATCCGCTTAGTAGACTCAGCAGAAGGTAGTGTATGGGTTCAGAGTAGTTTAGAATCATCCCTAGTTTCTGAAGTGAAGGAAAAGTAGGATAGAGATCCCATTTTAGTCAAGTTGAAAGAATTAGTCAGAGATCAGAA
Organism: Capsicum annuum; assembly: GCF_002878395.1. Classification (NCBI taxonomy): domain Eukaryota; kingdom Viridiplantae; phylum Streptophyta; class Magnoliopsida; order Solanales; family Solanaceae; genus Capsicum; species Capsicum annuum. The sequence continues at coordinate 2,657 of NW_025822193.1, forward strand.
GGTAGAGGTTTTCTCCGAAAGGGGATGTGGTGATTTGTATTGTCAGGGTCAGCTATATGTGCCAGGCGTGGATGATTTGAGACAGTGAATTATTTCGGCAGCGCATGGTGTGCGCTATTCTATTCATCCAAGGGCCACTAAGATGTACCATGATTTGTGGGAGATCTATTGGTGGAGTGGGATAAAGTAAGATATTGTAGAGTTTATAGCTAAGTGCTCAACATACCAACAGGTTACGATTGAGAATCAGAAGCCTAGTGGGTCTATATAGGAGTTCAGCATTCCCACCTGGAAATAGGAAGAAGTGAACATGAACTTTGTGATGGGTTTGCCACATACTTGTCGTCAGCATGACTCAGTTTAGGTCATTATAGATAGGATGACCAAAGCAGCTCATTTTCTACTAGTCCCTACCTCTTACTTAGCTGAGGATTATGTCAAACTTTATATCAGGGAGTTGGTTAGATTGCACAGTGTTTTTTTGTCCATCATCTCAGACAGAGGTACCCAGTTCACCTATCATTTCTAGAAAGCCTTTCAAAAGGGTCTTGGTACCCGAGTTTACCTCAGTACAACTTTTCACTCTCAGATAGATGGTCAAGTAAAAAGGACCATTCAGACTTTAGAGGACATACTACGAGCATTTGTGATAGACTTTAAAGGTAGTTGGGATGACCACTTGCCTTTGATTGAATTTGCATACAACAACAACTATCATTCCAGTATTAAAATTGCTTTATTTGAGGTGCTTTATGGGTGGAGGTGTAAATCTGCTATTGGTTGGTTTGAAGTGGGTGAGGCCATAGTGGTAGGGCCTGAATTGGTATTTAACACCTTGGAGAGAGTTCAGCTAATCAGGGAAAGGCTTAAGATAGCTCAATGACGACAGAAATCGTATGCAGATATGAGCAGAAAGGATCTCAAGTTTGAGATTAGATACTTTATGTACTTGAAAATCTCTCCTATAAAAGGAGTGAAACGATTTGGCAAGAAGGGAAAGCTCAGTCCCAGATATGTCAATCCTTACCAAATTCTTAGTTGTTTTGAAAAGGTAGCTTACGAGCTTGAGTTTCCTTCAGATCTGTCTTCAGTCCATCCAGTGTTTTATGTCTCCTTGCAAAAGAAATGCACAGGTGACCCATCAGCCGTAATCCCCATAAAGGTCATAGATGTTCAGAACAGCCTCTCTTATGAAGATATTCCTATTGAAATCCTTGATTATCAGATTTGCAGACTGAGGAATAAAGAAGTCCCTCTAGTCAAAGTTCTTTGACAGAATTATTCTGTTGAGGGAGCTACTTTGAAAGCAGAAGCAGATATGAGGACCAAGTATCCTCACCTCTCCTCTATAAACTCAGATTCATCTCAAGGTAATAGTTTTTCTTAAGCTTATTCAGTTTTATGCTCAGATTTTATTTACAAACTTGGTATCAGTTACCATTGCATGTTCAGTCATATGTTCATAAGTCAGCACAGTCATATATTCATGCATCAAATATGCATGTTTAGTAT
>NW_025822194.1:0-4000 GCF_002878395.1 Capsicum annuum
GAGGTGAGGATACTTGGTCCTCATATCTGCTTCTGCTTTCAAAGTAGCTCCCTCAACAGAATAATTCTGCCAAAGAACTTTGACTAGAGGGACTTCTTTATTCCTCAGTCAGCAAATCTGATAATCAAGGATTTCAATAGGAATATCTTCATAAGAGAGGCTGTTCTGAACATCTATGACCTCTATGGGGATTACGGCTGATGGGTCACCTATGCATTTCTTTAGCAAGGAGACATAAAACACTGGATGGAATGAAGACAGATCTAAAGGCAACTCAAGCTCGTAAGCTACCTTTTTGAAACAACTGAGAATTCGGTAAGGATCGACATATCTGGGACTAAGCTTTCCTTTCTTCCCAAATCGTTTAACTCCTTTTATAGGAGAGATTTTAAAGTACACAAAGTATCTAATCTCAAACTCGAGATTCTTTCTGCGCATATCTGCATACGATTTCTGTCGTTATTGAGCTATCTTAAGCCTTTCCCTGATTAGCTGAACTCTCTCCAAGGTATTAAATACCAAGTCAGGCCCTACCACTATAGCCTCACCCACTTCAAACCAACCAATAGAAGATTTACACCTCCACCCATAAAGCACCTCAAATAAAGCAATTTTAATACTGGAATGATAGTTGTTATTGTAAGAAAATTCAATCAAAGGCAAGTGGTCATCCCAACTACCATTAAAGTCTATCACAGATGCTCGTAGTATGTCCTCTAAAGTTTGAATGGTCCTTTTTACTTGACCATCTGTCTGAGAGTGAAAAGTTGTACTGAGGTAAACTCGGGTACCAAGACCCTTTTGAAAGGCTTTCGAGAAATGATAGGTGAACTGGGTACCTCTGTCTGAGATGATAGACAACAGAACACTGTGCAATCTAACCAACTCCCTGATATAATTTTTGACGTAATCCTCAGCTAAGTAAGAGGTATGGACTAGTAGGAAATGAGCTGCTTTGGTCATCCTATCTATAATGACCTAAATTGAGTCATGCTGACGACAAGTATGTGGTAAACCCATCACAAAGTTCATGTTCACTTCTTCCCATTTCCAGGTGGGAATGCTAAACTCCTACATAGACCCACTAGGCTTCTGATTCTCAATCGTAACCTGTTGGTATGTTGGGAACTTAGCCATAAACTCTACAATATCTTACTTTACAACACTCCACCAATAGATCTCCCACAAATCATGATACATCTTAGTGGCCCTTGGATAAATAGAATAGCGCACACCATGCGCTGCCGAAATAATTCACTATCTCAAATCATCCATGCCTGGCACATATAGCTGACCCTGAAAATGCAAATCACCACATCCCCCTTCAGTGAAAACCTCTACCTTCTGATCTCTGACTAATTCTTTCAACTTGACTAAACTGGGATCTCTATCCTGCTTTTCCTTCAGTTTAGAAACTAGGATAATTTAAACTACTCTGTACCCATACACTTCCTTCTGCTGAGTCGACTAAGCGGATACTTAGTCGTGCTAGTTGATGAACTTCCTGAGCTAACTTCTTCTTACTGTCCTCGACATGAGTAATAATTCCTATCGACACTCTACTGAGAACCTCAACCACTATATTGGCCTTTCCTGGATAATACAGGACACTCATGTCGTAGTCTTTCAATAACTCCAACTACCTTCTCTGACGGAGGTTTAGGTCTTTCTGAGAGAATACATACTACAGGATCTTATAGTCAGTGAACATATCAATGTGCACACCATACAAATAGTGCCTTTATATCTTTAAGGCAAACACTACTACTGCTAACTCAAGATCATGAGTAGGGTAATTTTTCTCATGGGGTTTATGCTACCTAGAGGCATAGGCTATGACCTTACCTCTCTACATCAGAACACACCCCAAGACAACTCTAGAGGTATCACAATACACAACAAATCCATCTAAATCATCAGGTAAAGTCAAAATTAGAGTATAGTGAGTCGAGTCTTCAACTCCTGAAAACTTTTCTCACAAGAATCTGACCACTGGCATTTGACTTTTTTTTTAAGTTAATCTAGATATAGGGGATGAAATAGATGAAAATCCCTCAAAGAACTATCGGTAATAGATAGACAAACCTAAGAAAATCCTGATATCTGATGGGGAGATGGGCCTGGGCCAGTTTCTCACTTCTTTGTTCTTTTAGGGATCAACTCTAATGCCATCACTGGAAAGTATATGGCTGAGGAAAGCTGCTTACCTTAGCAAAAATTCATACTTGCTGAATTTGGTAAATAACTGATGATTTTTGAGAGTTTACAATACTATTTTGAGATGGTATGCATGATCATGTTCACTACGGGAATAGACAAGAATATTGTCTATGAATACTATGACAAAAATGTCCAAGTACTAGTTGAATACACGGTTCATCAAGTCCATAAAGGCTGCTGGAGCATTGGAAAGACCAAAGGACATAACTATGAATTTGAAGTGACCATACCAAGTACTGAAAGATGTTTTTGGGAGGTCACACTCCCTGATTCTGAGCTAATAATAGCCTGATCTGAGGTCTATCTTGGAGAAATAACTGGCTCCCTAAAGTTGGTCAAAGAATTCATCGATTCTGGGAAGTGGATACTTTTTAGTGACTATGACATTATTTAACTGATGATAGTCAATACATATTATGTGGGAACCGTCTTTCTTATGCACGAATAAAACTGGCGCACCACATGGGGACACACTAGGTGTGATGAATCCCTCATCTAGGAGATCCTTTAACTATTCTTTAAATTCTTAGAGTTTTGCTGGAGCCATTCTGTATGGCGGGAAAGATATGGGTAGAGTATCTGTGAGAAGATCTACTCCGAAATCAATTTCCTTTTCGGGAAGAACTCCAGGAAGATCGTTTGGAAACACATCTAGGAATTCACATGCTACTGACACTGAATCAAGAGTAGCGGTTTCTCAACTAGAGTCCTTGACTCTAATGAGATGGTATACACATCCCTTAGATACTATTTTTCTAGCCCAAAGATAAGAAATGTGCTGACCCCTAAGTACCGAAGTATTACTCCTCTACTTTAGGACGGGTTCATTTAGAAACTAAAACTGGACAATTCTATTTCTGCATTCGACTAAGTCATAGCAGGAATGAAGCCAATCCATGCCGAGAATGGCATCAAAATAAGTCATCTCTAATTTGACTAAGTCTATTGAAGTGACTTTTTGAGATATCATAATCGGACAATCCATATATACCCACTAGGATATGATAGATTTACCCACAGGGGTAGATACTAAAAGGCTCTGTTAGGATTTTGGGACTGACTCCAAAATCGATAGCAATATAAGGAGTAATAAAGGGCAAATAAGCTCGTAGATCTAGCAAAGCATAAACATACAAATGGAAAACTTGTAATGTACCAGTGACCATATCAGGAGAACTCTCTTAATCCTATTGGTGTTGAAGAGCATAGAGTCTGTTTGGGCATTGCCCACTTGTAATACCCCACACTTTTCCTAGTTCAAATTCATCTCTAGAACATCAAATATCTTTCTTCAAAGATGAATATATTTTATCCCATGTGAAATTTTTAAGCTTTTGATGTTTTATCCCATGGGAAATCAAATAAGATTTCCATCGATACCAAATTCACCCAAATCCAACATTCGAGCAAAAAGTTAGAGCTATTTTAGTAAGATAGTGTACCACCTAGTACTTTAGCGCATCGCAAAACAAGCCAGAATAGCAATTGTCAAAATCCAGTAAGCCTCCATAATTCCACCATGTCATAGTGGCTTTCCAGTTCACAACCTATGTGGCAACGCAATTTCCACCACATCACGCCAAGGCTCAGTTTCCCTATTGTCTAATTTCTAGTAAGCTGGCACGATTATGGCGCGTCGCGCCAACATGTAAAATTGAGATTTTTCTAATTTTGGATTTTAATTCCAAGGGCAATACGGTTATTTTACTACCACTATATATACTTTTTAACATGATATTTCTCATTATTTCACCCAAATTATACTAGTTTTATCTCAATT
>NW_025822195.1:0-1348 GCF_002878395.1 Capsicum annuum
AAAGTTCATCATTCAAGGTATGCGGAGTTTTTCAAAAAGAACTCTCTTTCGTTCTTGTGCCCAAAGTAATTTTCTTTACAAAGGCATGATTTTTATTTGATTTTTATGAATTTGAAGCATGAACCCATATCTTATGATGATCATTATGAAATCTTGATATTTATGATTTTGAAAGATGAATTTACATGTGTGGAGATATAAAGCATGAGTTTTGAACAACATTTATCATAATTTTGATATTTGGGTCGTGAATCTCCATTAGAAATTGTGTTTTTTGAGAAAGTATGTGTTATAAGCATGTTGATGTTGAATATTTGAGATATTTTGAATGATTTGACCTTTTCGTCTTAATGGAGTTGTTTTGAACTCGAGTATGAAAGAAATCCACAACGTGGTTGATTTTGATAGATGGAAAGCATGATGGCTCCTAATGTATATTTATATATTACTGAAATCGTTTTGTTGTGGATTGTATTTGAAATGATCTGAGCTAAGTCTGGGAGAAATTTTTAGCACCGAGTGGGAGGTATAAAGCGACCTTGCTTCCCTAGAACTATGTGCCCCCATAGGAGTGAGCCTGAGGCTGATTTATATAGTGATCACTAGTTTATGTGGATTTGATATCGATAGTCCTACTTCGATGGCAAGGATATGACGTCTCTCCCCAACGTGGGTTATATGTTGGGCTCCATGTATCTCACATAGTTTATGTCGGTTACAGGATCTCTGTGTGTGTGTGTGTTTTCTTGTGTCTATGGTGAACGGTGAAGTGATTTGAAAGTGAAATTGTGAAAGTTATTCTTTCGAAAGATTTAAATGATATTTACATTATGAGAATTGATATTCTTGATGAGCTGAAAGTAATTGACAAATTATATGATGACTCACATGAGTTATTATACTTATTTCATCCTTTCATGATTATGATAATTTTCTTCGGGATATGTGAGTCTTTCATACATCCTACATATTTCTTATAAATATCTATGATGATGATGTTTATAAAACTGCATACACCCCCATATACTCGATTCCTTTCCATGGTACTGACTCACATCTTCAGATGTGAGCTGCATTTTCTCAAAATGTAGGTTCAGGTGCTCAGTTCTAGGTTTGATAGTGATTCTTTGGGTACGCTGTTCTACATCCTATGTCGTGGTGAGTCCTCATGTTCTGAGGATGTGATATCTGATGTTGGTTTCACGAAATTATTTACATTTGATAACTGAGTATGAGTCAGTTGGGGCATGTCTCAATGGCTCTTTGGTTTTATCGATTTTCTTAGAGGCTTGTCAGACTAGTATAGATGTTGGAAGTTGACTAATAAGTTGTATTTTGTTATCTTTCT
>NW_025822196.1:0-2153 GCF_002878395.1 Capsicum annuum
AAAAATCAAATCTTTGGGCACAATAACAAAAGAAATGTTCTTGTTCAAACCCCACATACCTCAGGTTATGAACTTGGATGAATAAACTTTCTTGAGGCTCTTTCTCATACTTTTGGATAAGGGTTCTTGAAGCCCTTGACTTGGGAACCTTGAATCTGGACTCAACTTGGTAAATCTCTGGTGAATTCTTGAGATTCTTAAAAGAGGTTTTGGGTACTTAGGATTTTTATTTGAGAAAAATCTTAAGAAAACATCATATAATGCTTGGAATGACTTCAAATCTGATGTTTGTATGATTTAAGACACTTGAAAAAAGTCCAAAGTGCCTTTTTTTTTTTACTTCTGTATGAAGCTAGAAAAATCTGATGTTTGTATGATTTATGGTCCACCGCGACGTGCCACTATCATGGTGGCTCACAGGAATTTGACAAATGGGATTCTAGGGATCACTGCGATGTGGTGCTATTGCGTTGTCCCACTGGTTGGGACTTGGAACTTTAGTGTGACACACCTCTGTCGCGGAGTTCCACTGGTAATTGACAACTGTCAAATAGACCCTCTCCGCGATGTGCCAAGCACTAAAATGATGCTATTTTATGACTAGGACTTAAATTAGCCATAACTTCTTGTCCGGTTATCGAATTTGGGCGGATCTTATATCATTCGAAAGATAATTCAATTTACCACATGATAAAAAGTCAAAGATAGGGAAATTCTATATGGTTTAAACTTCACTCACTTAGGAAGTCTTTTCTTAACCTTCTAGTGACTAAATTTAGGCTTAAGGAAAAGTTTGGGGTATTACATCTAGAATTCTCTTATAATACAATTTACACACATTCGTGCTCAATATCCCATATTTCTCAATCAATCCTTACCTCATATGCATAATACTATACCCTATAATTTCAGTCCAGACTAAGTACAGTTCACTCTTACATGACCAATATTCAGCTATCAGCTATTCAGTTAATTAAATAAATTAACATATTTATGCATTCGTGCTCAGTGCCTATGGGAATGTTTTCATTAGTCTTAGATGAAGCACCATACTAATGTGGAGAGTATAGTTGAATAGTATTCGAGGAATGTGTCTAGGATTGGAAATTTGTAGATGCAGTGCATAAGGCTTAGTCACTCAATCTTAGATAATGTTTTGTAGGATTCTCCTCATATTACAGAATTTTATGCAGGAAGTGATTTCTTATTCAAATGTTTTATTTAGTCCATGCCAAGATTTCTTGCTCCCTAAAGTTACTAGAACTCTGTAGGAAGGGTGTCAAAGAAATACTTTAGTTGAGTATAAATTTTCAGCATGAGTTAGTCCGTAAAGACATCCATTTAGTTTAGCAATCAGGTGGGAAAGTTTGTATGGTCAGGTTTCCTATCTTTCCATCTAGTTGCACTATCCGAAGTCTCATGAATATAACTCTTACAAGATGGAGCAACCGGGTAGTTGTGAGTTCAGCTTGGTTCATTTGTCATGCGTCAGTTTTAGATCCTAGGTATTCAATCATGATTCAGCATGTAGGTTCCCCATGCATCGTCTTAGCTTCTCCTCAGTATCTCAGCCAAGTCAGTATTTTTCAAGGGACATAATGTCCCAAGGGGGAGATAAAATATATCCCCTGAAATTTTATGTCCTAAACCTCTGAGTTTCTCTTCACATAAAGAATCTAGTTTGGGGTAGAGGGTACTTATAAGTTGACCTTCTCATTCCAATATCTGCCATATGACCATTTCCATGTCAGGAAATCAGTTCAGTTCATCATATTTAGTTCATGTATCATATTTCAGATTTAGTTATGTTCTTATTCATGTATGTTCAGTAAAGGATCTTAGGGTCATCAATATTCTCATCTTGAGGTAACAACCTCCCTTATATTAAATCAGTTCCATGCTCAGATATAGTTATAAACTTGGTATCCATTACCCTTACATATTCAGTCATGTACTCATGCATCAAATATGCATGTTTAGTATGAAAACCTAGCTTATCAGTAGCATCAGTCATGTATTCCATTCATCAGATATGCATTTTTAGTGTAAGAGCTCAGTTTTTCAGTAATGTAGTCATGTATCAGATATGCATGTTCAGTGTGTAACCTCAGTCTATTAGTGTCTTATCTTAATCAGTCTCATTCAAGGATGAA
>NW_025822197.1:0-1189 GCF_002878395.1 Capsicum annuum
CAACCTTTATTCCCATAGCTGAGACGATCTTGAGGGAAAACATAACCGAGGGGGACAAATTATATGTGAACAACATAAACGGAAACACCAACAAATTCACCGTGCTTTGCTACGCTCGTTCCGCAAAAGTTAATCTTTTGAGACGGTCATGTTCTTGCAGAAAGTACGACTTGGTGAAATTGTGACGCGCTCATGCAATGGCAACGTTACGTTTGAACCATGGGGATGAATACGAAACTAGTATTTACAACTACTCTTTGTAAATATATTCAAAATAATCATACCTCCTTGCATACTTGGAACCTATTTTTACAGCACCACTTGAGTTGGAGTGGAGTGTGGCGTGAGAGTATCTTGAAATACAAATTCTTCCACCCGACTTCGATCCCAAACTTGGACGGAGGAAGGTGATATGCGTTAAGGTTGTGTTGGAGCCTTCAAGGTACAAGAAAAGAAACAAGTGCTCCAAGTGCAAAAGGACAGGACATAAGAGAACAACATGAAACCTTAACGTAGGATTATATGATTAGCATTGTATTGAATGTTTTTGTTTGTTCAAATGCACTAGACAGTATGTAATGTGTATTCTGTTTTGAAAACCACTGAACTGTAGTTAGAATCGACCTTTTTTGTTTTGCATTATTGATTCCTATTCATATATTATATACTACGTACTAAATAGATTCTAGACTTAAATAATTGACAAGACTCATAATATATAATATATCAGTGTTTGGTCTACTAAGTAAATGTTCAGTACGTAGTGTATGATAAACCTATCTTGTTGTCTATTGAACAAACCCTTTTCTTCATACCATGTTGAATTAGAAATAATTACGATGCATTGGAATGGGTGGCAATTCGAAAGTTCTGAAATCAACTATACATATTACACATTGACTAGACTCAAAATATATAATACATCGATACATTGTCTAGGGAGTATAGTGTAAAATACATAATTTATCATCGATCAGTCGTGTAGCCTACTACAGAAACCCTATTCCTCATACACTGAACCTTTCAATGTCATTATTACACTTCGTGAAACGACAGGATTTTAAATGCCCCGACTGCCACAACCGCCGTGACTTTTCATTTCTTATTCTCACACGCCTTCTCCCTTCAATCAACATGTGTAAAGATTCTATTGGTCAGTTTTCTCATGGTCTAGTCTATTTAAAGAGAC
>NW_025822198.1:0-1465 GCF_002878395.1 Capsicum annuum
GGGGGGGGGGGGGTGATGAGTTCACGGGGGTTCAGGTTGAGCCTCTAGGCTATGGCACGAAGAAAATGAGCCATCCAACGAAGCTCTCTATCCAGTCGTTGTTGATCGGCGGACGGACCCTCAAAAAGGAAATCCAGGTCACTCTGAAGCCTTAGCAACTCTATGTTGTTTATTGTTCACATTCTGTGTAATGGTCGTAGTGGGTGCATCCTCCTAGCTATCTTCTTCTCCCTTAAGTCTTTCTTCTTCTGAAATTGTGTTCAAAATCGATCATGGTCTCTTTAAATAGACTAGACCATGAGAAAACTGACCAATAGAATCTTTACACGTGTTGATTGAAGGGGAGAAGGCGTGTGAGAATAAGAAATGAAAAGTCAAGGCGGTTGTGGCAGTCGGGGCATTTAAAATCCTGTCGTTTCACGAAGTGTAATAATGACATTGAAAGGTTCAGTGTATGAGGAATAGGGTTTCTGTAGTAGGCTACACGACTGATCGATGATAGATTATGTATTTTACACTATACTCCCTAGACAATGCATCGATGTATTATATATTTTGAGTCTAGTCAATGTGTAATATGTATAGTTGATTTCAGAACTTTCGAATTGCCACCCATTCCAATGCGTCGTAATTATTTCTAATTCAACATGGTATGAAGAAAAGGGTTTGTTCAATAGACAACAAGATAGGTTTATCATACACTACGTACTGAACATTTACTTAGTAGACCAAACACTGATATATTATATATTATGAGTCTTGTCAATTATTTAAGTCTAGAATCTATTTAGTACGTAGTATATAATATATGAATAGGAATCAATAATGCAAAACAAAAAAGGTCGATTCTAACTACAGTTCAGTGGTTTTCAAAACAGAATACACATTACATACTGTCTAGTGCATTTGAACAAACAAAAACATTCAATACAATGCTAATCATATAATCCTACGTTAAGGTTGCATGTTGTTCTCTTATGTCCTGTCCTTTTGGACTTGGAGCACTTGTTTCTTTTCTTGTACCTTGAAGGCTCCAACACAACCTTAACGCATTTCACCTTCCTCCGTCCGAGTTTGGGATTGAAGTCGGGTGGAAGAATTTGTATTTCAAGATACTCTCACGCCACACTCCACTCCAACTCAAGTGGTGCTGTAAAAATAGGTTCCAAGTATGCAAGGAGGTATGATTATTTTGAATATATTTACAAAGAGTAGTTGTAAATACTAGTTTCGTATTCATCCCCATGGTTCAAACGTAACGTTGCCATTGCATGAGCGCATCGCAATTTCACCAAGTCGTACTTTCTGCAAGAACATGACCGTCTCAAAAGAGTAACTTTTGCGGAACGACCGTAGCAAAGCACGGTGAATTTGTTGGTGCTTCCGTTTATGTTGTTCACATATAATTTGTCCCCCTTGGTTATGTTTTCCCTCAAGATCGTCTCAGCTATGGGAATAAAGGTTG
>NW_025822199.1:0-4564 GCF_002878395.1 Capsicum annuum
GTGCTGAATCATTGAAGATATCGTGGCCAAAGCATCAGCAAACTTGTTTTGTGTCTGTGGGATATGTCTGAAATCAACATCCTTAAATCTTCTGCATAATTCTTACACCAGCTCCATATAAGGAGTAATCTTGGAGTTTTTTACCGCCCATTCTCCCCATACCTGGTGAATCAGCAAATCTGAATCTCTAATGGCTAGCAATTCACGAACACCCATATCAAATGCCAATTTGAGCCCCAGGATGCAAGCTTCATATTCAGCCATATTGTTACTGCATGAAAAACGTAACTTAGCAGTTACCAGATAATGCTGGCCCGTTTTTGACACCAAAACTTCTCCAATTCCTGAACCTTTGAAGTTGACCGCCCCATCAAAAAATAGCCTCCATCCGGGGAAGATTTCCGTGATATCTTCTTCTACGAACAAAACTTCCTCGTCTGGAAAGTATGTCCGAAGTGGCTCGTATTCCTTATCAACTGGGTTTTCAGCCAAATAATCTGCTAAGGCTTACCCCTTGATTGCTTTTTGGGTTACATACACAATGTCAAACTCACTCAGCAACATTTGCCACTTGGATAGCTTTCCTGTAGGCATGGCCTTCTAGAATATACACTTCAATGGATCCATTCTCGAGATAAGGTAAGTTGTGTAGGACAACAGATAATGCCTCAATTGTTGTGCCGTCCAAGTCAAAGCATATTATGTCCTTTCTATAAGAGTGTAACGGGCTGCATATGGTGTGAACTTTTTACTCAAGTAGTAAATGGCTTTCTCTTTCCTGCCGGTCTCATCATGTTACCCGAGGATGCATCCAAAAGCATTTTCTGAGACTGACAGGTAAAGCAATAATGGAATTTCTTCTCTCGGTGGGACCAAAACCGGTGGTGCAGACAAGTATTCCTTGATGCGATCAAAAGCTCTCTGACATTCTTCTGTCCACTCATTCAGTGCATTTTTCTTCAACATCTTGAGAATTGGCTCGCATATGACTATTGATTGAACGATGAATCTGCTAATGTAACTCAGACAACCCAGGAATCTCATAACTTCTTTCTTGGTCCTCAGCGGTGGCAAGTCTTGAATTATTTTGATTTTGGATGGGTCTAGCTCGATCCCCCTTCTGCTGAGTATGAACCCCAACAACTTTCCTGATGGCACACCAAAAGCACACTTAGTAGGATTTAACTTCAAACTGTACTTTCTTAATTTGTTGAAGAATTTCTCCAGATGAGTTAGATGATCCGAACTCTTGCGGGATTTGATAATTATATCATCCACGTACACCTCAATCTCCTTATGGATCATATCATGGAAAATCATCGTCATGGCCCTCATATATATCGCACCTACGTTCTTGATAAACACCCCAGGGCGTAATAAAAGCCATTTTTCTACATCTTCCTCATCCATCAGTATCTGATGATAGCTGATAAAACAATCAATGAATGACTGTATTTCATATTTTGCACAGTTATCGATGAGAATGTGATGTTGGGCAATGGAAAATTATCTTTAGGACTGGCTCTGTTCAAGTCTTTATAGTCAACACAAATTCGAATCTTGTCGTCCTTCTTTGGCACAAGGACGATGTTGGCCAACCATGTCAGATATTTTGTGACCTCGACAACCTTAGACTGGATTTGTTTTTTCACTTCTTCCTTGATCTTTAGGCTTAAATCTGGCTTGAATTTTCTCTTTTTTTTTTTACTGGATCAAACTCAGAATTTATCGGCAATTTATGTGACACAATGCTGGTGCTCAACCCTGGCATATCATCATAGGACCAAGCAAACACGTCGATATACTCCCGCAATAGGTGGATGAGCTCTTCCCTTTGTGGCACCGCGAGGTGGACACTGATACTGGTCTCTTTGATTTCATCGTGATCTCTCAAGTTGACTGTTTCAGTTTCTTCCAGAGTGAGTTTTTCACGATTCTCAAATTCCTCCATATCTTCAACTAACTGTTCCTCGTCATCGTCCTTCCAACCATCATCGTCCCCTTCATTTTATTCATTCAGGCTTTGACATGACACAACATTGGCATGTTTTAAGCTTCTGTTACTGTAATGGACAAACAAACTAAGTTACATGATAAGAAAATAACAAAATATATGACTAGGAGCGTTTTAGAACAAATATAGTTTTCCAAATAAATGAAGGCCTTTTCATTGAAATTTAAGAAATAATTACAACACCATGGCTTGTGACTTGCATAAATACAAGCCCACGCCTTTTTTTAAAGCAGTGAGATACGAAAATAAAGTTTTGAGATATAAAAGTTAGATCGCGGGGCCTCCTTTGGATCATCACCAATTTCAAAACTATTAGTAATTGCCTTTTCATCTATCACGACGAGCGACGGGTTGTAAGTGGAGTGGAGGTCCAATTTTGCAAAGCCTCCCCTGGCGCAATCTGCTTCACCCCGCTGGACTCTGGGAGATCTTCTAGTACAGCATTGCATCCTTCAAACAAATCTCCTATCCCATCATCATCTGACATCTCTCGTATGGGAAATGACTGGAACAGGAGTGGCAAGGGCCTAAACAGACTCTTTTCTAGCTCATCCTCAACTCTATCTTTTCTGGTAGGCTGATACTCTAACCCGTGCTTAGAGATTCTCTCTGGGATCACAATAGACTCGATATTTCCTTGTAAATTCTTGCCTAAGCCTCGACCAGGTTTGAACCTATTTCTTAACATCACAGTTGCAATCATTTTGTAGACAGAAGGCATTGATATTTTGGGTGTCGAATCTCTTTCTGTAGCATTTATAATTTCCACTGTATTGAAACTGCTACCTTTTGGAACATCTTCAATCATCGGCATATAACCATTGGGATGGTCCGCTCAACTTTTTTCTCCTTGGATGACTACTTCATGATCTTTCCAAATGAACTTCAATAATTGATGAAGGGTTGATGAAATTGCCTTTGTCCCGTGTATCCATGGTCTTCCTAAAAGCAGGTTGTAGCTAGGATGGATATCCATAACATGAAACTTAGTCTTAAACTCAGCAGGCCACATTTGGATGTGCAAAGCAATCTCTTCTATGGTATCTGTCTGTCCTTCATCGAATGCTCTCATATTTACATGGCTTTGAAGAATTTTCCCCAGATCATAGCCCATTTGGACCAACGTGGAGAGGGGACAAATATTCACACCAGATCCGTCGCCTGTTAATACCTGATTAATTGTATAATCTCGATAAATGACGGTGACATGCATGGCTTTGTTGTGCATTTCTCCTTCAAACGGCAACTCTTTATCACTGAATGATATGCGATGGTTCCCCACAAAGTTCCCTATCATCGTAGCTAAATTCTCAACGCTCGTTCCTGCAGGAACATACGCTTCCTCCAAGACCTTCGACAGAGCCTATCGGCGGTGTTGCGAGCTCAATAATATTGCCAAGATAGAGATTTGGGCTGGCATTTTCTCCAAGTATTTGATAACTGAGTAATCCTTTGGTTACATACGCCTCCAAAATTCCTCAACCTCTCCTTCAGTGATTAGCCTTTCATGTGAATCTTTCTTGTTGGTCAATTCCTCAGGGATGTAACATCGTCCTGATCGTGTCATCCCCTGGGCAGCGGCGGTTTGCACAATAAATTCCTTCTTTGGAGGGGGAGCGTACACTTGAGTCGGTGCAGTCATCACTATAAATGGGGCTTTCTCGCTGATACTTAAGGTAGCCATAACTTTATCTATCTTTCCTATCTCTTCCGCCCTTTTTTACTTTTCAGAGTTCATCGGGTAATGGTCTTGCCAGATGCTCATTCGCCTTCTATTTCAATCATTTTAACTGTAGATCCCCCATGGTTAGGCAGTGGATTACTGCTAACATTTGGAGTAGGTGCCTGGAACGTGATGACCTTTTGATTAATCAGATCTTGGATTCTGTGTTTCAAGATAAGACAGTCCTCGGTACTATGCCCTGCTGCTCCTTAATTATAGGCACAATTTTGATCAGGGTGATAAAATCGGGAGCTAGGATTGACAGGCTTTGGCTGTACTGGTTGCAGATGACCAGCATTCTTCAATTTTTCAAATAATTGGGTGCAATTTTCAGCTAGTGGAGTGAAGTTTTGGGGAGGTTTCTTTTTATGGTTTGGATGCTGGAGGTTATACGGGCTTAGGTTTGTATGAGAGGGTACTTGGTGGTAAGTTGGAAGTGTTTGGAAATTTGTTTGGCTATTTGGGGGAGTAGTTTGGAAATGAGAATGATAATTTGGAGGTGGAACTGGGTATTGGGGAAAGATATTTAGCTTTGGATCTTGGTATGATGGTGGGATGTTTGGGAGTGGAGTTTGGTATTAGGGGTGGACGTAAAATGCGTGCGGAAGGTTAGGTGATGGCGGGGAAGATAAAACATTTCTAGAGTTGAACCGCTGTTTCAATTTTGTAACAGAATTGGCAGAAACCCCACCTACCTCTTCCTTCTTTTTCTTAGAAAATATGGCAGTTCCAGATGATGTCGGGGTTTTGGCAATTTTTCCTGTCCGAATACCTTCCTTTAATGACTCTCCTATTTTTACCAAATATGCAAAGGTCGCTCTGACAGC
>NW_025822200.1:0-1086 GCF_002878395.1 Capsicum annuum
CTGCTTTTTAAAATAATTTATTGGTTATGATTTTGACAACTTTGATTGCATTTTATGACAATATTTTGATAATTATGACTTCAGTATTTTTGACAATTGTGATTTTTTGTAAATGTATTTGACAACAAGCTGTAAATGCACTCATTTTTTGGTTATGCAATTGTGACTGTCCCTTTTATTGGTGCTGAAATATTTGGTTATACTTACACAATTGTGACTGTATTTATTAACGTTTGGTGTATATGATTGATTTTTTGTGCTTTAATTTTGGATGTTGTATACAAAATGTGCAATTTATGCACCACAAAAATCAAGTTAAGAAAACCTTACCATTTCATTGCACAGAACTGTCAAGATTCATTACAAAGCCAATAATTTTAACTCCTTACAACATAGCAAAAAAAAGACATTAAGAGTTTATGACAACCTTCTTAAATCTCCTTTAAAGTACATAAATTAAAATATAATACTAACACCAAAAATACATACACAAATGAGAGTAGTCCATAGTTGTTTCTCTATTTTCTTGAACTTAGCCAACTTGATCTTCTATATCTTCTAATTTGTCTTCTTCATCTTCAAATTATCCTCAAAATTATATAGCTAGAACTCTATTTTGTTCATGTCCAATTTTCTCTCCACACATTTGGTTGTCCTAGTAGTTTGTCATCAACTAATTTTTGTTCATAAATTGCACATTTTACCGAAGATTCAACTATTTTCTCAAGCTTCCCAATTCTTTTCAATAGTTTACGATAACAAATTTGGACCCCGGATCAATATAGTCATCCTTCCAAAGCCAAAAATCGCATGGTCTAACATTCTAAAATAAAAGCAATTAAATTCGTATACATTATTCAAGATCAATAGTTGACTAAAATTCACTTACCCCATAGTAAAGATTACTCCAATATCTTCTATCCGAATTTCTTAAGGTCCATGAAGTCATCAACCATAAAAGATGTCCATGTTTGCATCTAATCTCTTCCAATTCATGCTCTTCTTATTGCTTATAAAGTCTACTCAAGCTTATTTTAGCCATTAAAGTACCTTGATTAAGAAAAATAATACGGCTGCTCAATCATG
>NW_025822201.1:0-6227 GCF_002878395.1 Capsicum annuum
TTATTGACCTCTTAAGAAATATGGTTGGCCTCTCAAGAAATATGTTCGGCATTAAATTTTGGTATTACTAACTTATTAATTTCTCAAGCAATTTGGCTGATCCTAAATTCTAGTATTGCAACCTTATTGATTTTCCAAATAATCTAGCCGATGTTAAATTTTGATATTTCTGTGAGACGTGATTGCATCGCGTGCTACGAGCTGACATGGTAATAATAATAAAGAAATTAGTAATGAAGTGACTAAAGTGATGAATTCAATGAATAATCTCAAAGAAACAATCCTGAAGTTTCAATAATTGAATTAATCCTTCTCCAAGAATATCTATAAGGTTTCCTAATGAGACTTGTGTATTCATGTATGTTCAACTAGAGATGTGAGATTTCTTACTTGATTGTATCCTTGAGATTGATTATGTGATATGTACTTTGGAAAGTAAAATTTTGTACTTACTTGTTATATGTTGGCTGGCTTACTTCATTTATACTTGTTCTAATCGTGGATTATCTAGTTAGCTAATTATTACTCTTTATTTTTATAATAGGGTGTTTGGTTGTTAGCGAGGGAGTTTAACATAAGTTGGCTATGATTACTAGGTTGATCCTATAGATATGGGTAATGGAAGAGTTAATGCAAACAAAGGGGTGATACTGATAGTGTAGTGTTAGATTATGTTGGAAACTGTGAATTCACGAGGCTAGACTATTCATTGGCTGGACTTGGTCAATGAATTCCTGAGGATCCTTGTCTGGCTTAGACCCAAAGAAGGATGGAGGGTTCATTCGGGTGAAGTCCCGAATCCTAGCTGCTGCTGAATTAGCCACTGGGTTGGCCTGAATGACTGTTGGTCGTTTATTCTGGGCAGCTACAGACTGAGCAAGAGTGGTAAATGCGGTCCTGAACTTCGTATGAGAAACATGTTCGCCCAAAGGATCTTCGGGCTGAGGAGCTGGATGATTTTTTCTCTTTGGAGACATGTTTCTCAAATAAGAAAAGAGCGGATTAGACTGAGAGACTGACTTAAAATTATGTTTACTAGCACGACATGAATACTGAAGAAAGGGAACTGTTCCTAAAACATCTCATAGCCTCCTGTACATAAATGTGGCACGTAATACACCCATGTACAAGACTCTACTAGATGCGGCTTTCAGACTTCCTAGGACTCTATTGAACCTTAGGCTCTGATACCAAGTTTGTAACGCCCCGATTTTCTAAATTGAAATGCTACACGGTGCTTATGACCCCGAGGGACCATAAGCTAACCCATGAATGATATCTGTGCCTGTATACTGCAATTCATGACATAATAATGCAGAAAATATGCACAATAGGCCATAAGGTTCAACTGAAATAAGATAACATCCATATGGGCAAAAAATACCCAAAACAACTGAAAATTGAATCTAAAAGCTAAATCTGAGCGTAAATTCGAAAGCCTCTAAGTACTGTCTGAAATAAGGATTTAAAGGAACATGTCTCCAACTAACTCCATAAAACTAAACTGAAGAAATAAATGAATAAATCAAATAATGTCATACTCGAATGAAGAGGACTCACTGCAACTCTGTATGTTGAATGCGTCTGCTACTGCTAGTCTGGGACTTGTGCCTCTGAACCTACGGTGTAACATGAAAAGAAGGCACCATAGCTCAAATGCGTCAGTACAACTGGAGTACTGAGTATACGAGTGAGGTAGGCTAATGCAAAGGGTTTACGTGTATGAATAATACTACTTACTGACTGATATGAACGTAAGAGTACAAACATACATACATAGTAACTAAGATCGTGAGTACATAATGGCTAAATCTGTACGCTAATACATGGTTGGAACCATAGTTCTGATAACATGGATGACTGTATCTGACAGCCCTGAATCTGGTTGAACTCTCTGAGTTCCGTGCTATAACTGAATTTGACCGTATCTAATAGTCCTGGTATACTGATATCTAAAGAACTGTCTGAGTTCTTTTACTGAGACTGATACTGAAACTGTGGGACGTAGTTGTTTAACTAACATGACCTATATATACCATTATGGCTAAGATGTGGTCCAATCTCTGCCCTGAATGGAAGGGTGTTAATACCGCGTCACTGGTAAGGACAACATATGAGCAACCCTCATATAACAGGTAACTCTAGTGAGAACGGTGGGAACCCTCATATAACAGGTTAAGCTACCCCATTTACCCTCATATAACAGGCACGATGTCTCAACCTATGCTGGCTACATAGTTCTGGAACGCAAGGATGACTGCTAAGAATCACACCCTCATATACAAGTGAGTTCCCATCCTTGGGTTCACTCGGTGCTAACTCGTACTCCCATATGAAGAGACTAAACATGATTCAACTGACTGTACATGGACAGATTAACTGACTTTCGTTGACTGACGGAGTAGTACTATTATCTGAGAGTTAACTGGGATCATGAGATTTCTGAGATTTCTTGAGTCACATGACTGACTAATTTCTATAGATTATAGCTTGACTGAGATTATCGTTACAACCTGACATGGCTCTAGGCATACAGCTATGTTTTTCGGGTATGAATACCCCCAGGACTCGATAGGTGAAAACTGACACACATGGCATGACTTGATCACAAGATTGGAGTCCACAATTCGCTATATCATAAGTAGGGGATCGTATACTTCATGTATTTAATCAACACCTCAAACATGGTAGGGAAAACATGGATATAATTCGCACACAAAATTTATATTTCCATCATCATACATACTTCATACCATCACCATAAGAATACATAAATAGCATGGGCATTCATATTGAAGTGTATCGCTAACATGGACTTGTCATTTAGATATCATGAAATCATGTAAATATGAACTTCTAACATCCTAGGCATTTTATATAACACCTTACATGCATTCTTAAAGGCATAGGTGGATTTCATACTTACATTAGTTCAACCCACCCAAAGTTCATGATTTTCAACCAACAATCAGATATATTCCATGAAAAACATCCTTAGATATCATATTGAAACTTGAACAACACTTATCAACATGTACATGCTTATATCACCACAAAATTTTACAAAATAACATTTAAAAGAATGGTTCTTGAACTCTATGAACAAATTGAATCCATAGATTAACACTATGCATACCTTAAAGCTTGATCTTGAAAGAGATCTAATGTTTTTTAAGGTTCCTGAAGAAATCCTTAGGCTTGACCTTGATTTTTCTTGACTAGGGTGTAACCCCTTTGGGAAAGAATGCTCTTGTTCCTGAGGAGATGATCTTGAGAGGAAACCCTAATCTTATGGTTGGAAGTGTAAGAGAAGGTTTTTAAGATGTTTTAACTTAAAGAGAATGGAAGATAATAAGTTCCTTGAGGGTTATAAGTCATGGAAAATGAAGGGAAAAGACCAAAATACTCTTATGAAATAAATTCCCAGTTGCTGAAAATCATAGCTGACGACATTTGTAACAAGGCGTCAAAAGTATGGTAAGCCGTCAAAAATATCGTCACACAGGAGCTGGAACTGATGGTTTCTGCCTAAGTCTGACGACCTTCATGGTAGGGTGTCACAAATGTGGTAAGCTACCATGAATTTCGCCACACAGAAGCTGGTTCTGCCTAAGGCTGACGACCTTCGTGGTAGGGCGCCACAAATGTGGTAAGCGACCACGAATGTTGTCACATAGGAGCTGGATTCTGCCTAAGGGTGACGACCTTCATGGTAGGGCGTCACAAATGTGGTAAGATACCACGAATTTCATCACACAGGAGTTAGATTCTGCCTAAGTATGACGACCTTCGTGGTAGGGCATCACAAATGTGGTAAGCTACCACGAATGTTGTCACACTGTTTCCAGCCTGACATGCTGGAATAAAATAGGAATAACTCTTTGCTACGATATCATATTTAGGAAAAATTGGTATCGTTGGAAAGCTAATTCAATTATATATATGTTGATAGGTCATGAGATCAAATTTTACAAGTATAATGAGAGATATTCTCATTTGAAGTTGACTATACCAATATCCTTCTCAAGAATTCAATCGGTAAGGAATGTTTTGATTCGTCTGATAGCTGGGAGTTATTTGAAGCCTTAATATACATCTAAATTACTTATAAAACTATAAAAAAACGATGATATAATATGCATGAGCTGGGTACATGGCTCTAATATTGGTTTTGGATTTTTTTCGGGGTATTACAATATCTCCCTCTTGGAAATATTCGTCCTCGAGTGATGACTTCTTGAGAGCAGAGAGAATATAAAATGACGCATACACTGATCATACTCAACTGGTACATGATTTTAGGATTGAATTGAATTCTAAACTGAATATAGCCCAACTAAACATGTATATCTGATGGATGACTGATAAGCTGAACTCATGAATGCATGATAAGCTATGCACTGATACTTGATACAAATTTTATACTGGAATTTTGAACATGTAACTGAATAAGCTTAAGGAAAATGGTTACCTAGAGCTAAGCCTGAATTAGCGGAGAAAAGATGAGGGTACTTGGTTCGCATGTCTGCTTCTGCTTCCCAAGTAGCTCCCTCCATGGACTGATCCCGCCAAAGAACCTTGACTAGAGGGACTTCTTTGTTCCTCAGCCTACGAGTCTAATAGTCGAGGATTTCAAATGGAATATCTTCATAAGAAAGGCTATTCTGAATATCAACGCTCTGAATAGGGACTACAACTGTTGGGTCACCTATGCACTTCTTGAGCAAAGAGACATGGAAGACTGGATGAACTGAGACTAGATCTGAAAGCAAATCGAGCTCATAGGCTACCTTGCCGAAGCGACTGAGAATCCTAAAGGGACCGACATATCGGAGATTGAGTTTTCCCTTCTTACCGAATCTCTTCACTCCCTTTATGGAAGAGATCTTGAGATAGACATAGTCATCGACCTCGAATTCAAGATCCTTTCTACGAACATCCACATAAGACTTCTGCCGGCTCTGAGCAGCCCGGAGTCTATCTCTAATCATTAGCCTCCTGAGTCATAATGGCACTTGTCGATGTGGACCTTGACAAGTAAGTTTATCAACCAAACTGATACACAGAAAGGGAGAAAAAATAAAAATAGTCCCAAGGTAAGGCTTCTAAAATAAAGCCGAACCATACAAGTATAATAAATGTGGAAAGAACATATCCAAAATATCATACATTTTCAAAACCAGGTGTCGATAGTGTAAGAACTACTAGTAAAATTCATGACTCAAATACATCATAAATATCCAACAAGAACAATATCTGCCTCTGAATACTAGTAAAGACATAGGCTAAATAGAAAGATAGAAGTGGACCTCAGACGCATGCAAGTCCAACGGCTACCTTGAATACTCTGAAGGTCCCTGAAATCAAGCCACGTGAGACGCACCCAAACCTGAATCTGCACTAAAAGGTACAATAGGAGTGAGTACGATCCACTTGTACTCTGTAGGTATCATAGGTTGACCGAGCGAAATACAAAAATAAAGCATACAAAATATACACTAAGGACATGTCACCTGCAATCAAAAAATGTCCCACAATGGTAGCCCACACCGCTTGCACTAACAATTCTAATATATCACATATATTCCAAAAAAACACTAAATAGGACCACAAGTAGACAATGTAACACATACAAGCAGAACAAGGGGGTACAATATTTACAAGAACATCAAGTAGGCGTAAAGGAAGATAGAACAATTATACAAGTAATAAGTCAAGAATAGAGATACAAGCACATCATACTAATACATAAAGTAAATACAATAAAGCAAATGCGACAAATATGATGATGATGATGATGATGCACAAGATCGTCGCATAACCTCTATGATTGTCGCACAATTCCCATATGCACTTATGGAGCTAAAGCTTCCCGACATAGGACCCATGGGGGATTCTTCAATCCATATACAATTCACATTTATCATATATCCTCCCTGTCACATCCTTTGGGGAGGGTTTAACAAGGTGTTACAATATCTCCTCCCCTGCACATCGCTCGGAGAGGGTTTTAAAAAGGTGTTGCTAGTATTTCTCAGGTGTTACATAGTGGTAAGAATGTTTCATGAATGAGTATGATATGAGGATGTAATGCTCACAACCAATCACAATGAGTATTTCCACAACCATCCATAAGATGTATTTCCACAACCAATCACAATGATAGATTTTCACAACCACGTGACCCAATATCCACTCATTATTTCCAATGATTCAAGAATTTTCAC
>NW_025822202.1:0-1203 GCF_002878395.1 Capsicum annuum
TAGGTGCATCTTTGTCTTTTGATACTCCATACATAGCAAGCAATTTCAGAATAAGTCCCAAAGTCCTAGCAGAGCCCTTCTCAGTCTCTACCCCAGTGGGTAAAACTATCATAGCTCAGTGGGTATACAGGAACTGTCTAGTTATGATATCTCAGAAATCCACGTCAGTAGATTTAGTGAAGTTAGAAATGACTAAATTTGATGTCATTCTCGGCATGGATTGGCTTCATTCCTGCTATGCCAGAGTCCACTATAGAAATAGGATAATTTAGTTTGAGTTCCCGAATGAGCCCATCCTACAGTGGAAGGGTAGCATTTCAGCGTTCAGGGGTTAACTTGTTTCCTACCTTCGAGAAAGAAAAATGATTTCTAAGTGGTGTGTGTATTATATCATGCATGCTAAAGATTCTAGTTCTGAATCTCCCAGCCTCGAAACAGTCCCTATTGTTAATGAATACTCAGATGTCTTTACCGAAGATCTTCCAAGCATTCCTCCTGAAAGGGAAATAGAATTTGGCATAAACCTTCTTCCGGATACTCAACCTATTTCTATTCTGCCATACAAAATGGCACCAGCAGAACTCAAGGAACTGAAAGATCAGTTGAAGGATCTCTTAGATAAGGAATTCATTAGACCTTGCATTTCCCCATGGGGTGCGCCAGTATTATTCGTGCAAAAGAAAGACGGTTCTCTCAGGATGTGTATTGATTATCGTCAACTCAACAAGGTCACAGTCTCTTCCAAGGATTGATGATCTATTCGACAAACTTTAGGGTGCCAGTTAATTCTCCAAGATAGACCTCAGATCAAGCTATCATCGACTTTGAGTTAGAGAATGTGACATTCCAAAGACAGTTTTCCATACTCGGTATGGTCACTTTGAATTTTTAGTCATGTCATTTGATCTTTACAAAGCCCCAGCAGCTTTTATGGATTTGATGAACCGTGTGTTCAAGCAGTACTTGGACATGTTTGTCATAGTCTTTATAGATGATATTCTAGTCTATTCTCGCACAGAGCGTGATCATGTAGACCATCTCAAGATTGTTCTTCAAACTCTCAGGGATCACCAGTTATTTGCTAAGTTCAACAAGTGCAAATTTTGGCTAAGATCAGTAGTATTTCTTGGCCATATTGTTTCCGGTGATGTCATTGATAACGCTCAATCTACAGCTCTCGTGGGAGTGTAAAGCGGTCGTTAG
>NW_025822203.1:0-2198 GCF_002878395.1 Capsicum annuum
TGTTCTCAAAGAATGGATGTTTTGAAAGAGTTAAAAATGGGCTTAAAGAGGGCTAGGTGGTTTTCCGAAGAATGCTTGAGCTCAAGTAACTCATAGCCAAAAACTATTTTTTGCCGATGCGGGTACATTATTTCCCCACGAGGAATTTTTATGCTGGCCTAGTGCCCTGTGGCGTACAGAGTAGAGAGTCTGACCTTTGTGTCAAACTTGGGTTGGGGGCTTGGCTGCCAAGTTAATGGCAGATCCCATATAGCCCGTGGGATAACAGAGTTGTAGGGTATACTACCTAGCACAGAATTAATACAAAGAGTATCACAGATTTTAGATATTTTCATAGTCTTTTAAAATGCCCATGTGATTTCTTACTATATGATATGCTTATGAACTATTTTAAATTGCTCTCATATATGTTGAATATAAATGATTATTTTGGATTTGCCCTGCATACTAGTACATCTATATTGACCCCCCTCCCCCTACCTCTCAGGTTCTAAGGTTCACTCTAGGGGTCCAGCTAAGCAGTAGATAATTCAGACAGCAGAACAGATTGTGCAGTGGTGAATCTTCACTATTCCAGAAGGCCTTTTTTCTTTCAAATTTTGTTGTTCCTTCATTTTGGTCTATTGGGGGCCTTGTTTTAGATTTTTCAGACAGTATTGTTTTGAGATATAGTAGAGATTTTGTAGAGTGAGTTAGATGTTGTTTAGATATTATTGGAGTTTTCCTTCATTGTTAAACTAATTTCAGAGTATGACCATGTTTATGCATTCTATTTATAATTCCGCATTTTTGTTTTAATATATAAATGTTGTGCATGATTACTAGATAGAGTAGGACATCTGGCCTTCATGGGTCAGATGTCCTTCACGGCCAGGCCCTAGTTCGGGTCGTGACAAACACTGGGTGATTAGAACCCAAACTTGCAGGCAATTCTAACTCATATGCAACCCCACCTATCCTTTTCAAAATTTGTTATGGCCCTAAATTTCAAAATTTTCAAAATTGCGTACCGCGGTCAGATATGATGGACACAGGTTCTCCATGAAAACGGACTATCTCCTCAATGTAAATCATGGAATAGTCATCTCCCAAATAATTAGTCCGCACAGGCAGAAAGTGAGCTGACTTAGTCAGCCTATCAACTACAAGATGTAGCCTATAATAGTGGTTTTGAGACCTCGAAAGTCCCATAATAAAGTCCATATTAATCATCTCCCACTTCTATAAGGAAAAGCTATCCCTTGGGAAGTACCACCTGGCCTCAAATGCTCTACTTTAACTTGCTGGCAATTCAAACACTTGGAAACATAATTAGCCACATCACGCTTCATATTATTCCACCAAAATATAGTTCTCAAATCATGGTACATTTTTGTAGAGCCTGGATGAACCACATACCTTGATGTGTGAGCTTCGTCAAGGATTATTTTCCGCAGGTCATTTATATCTGGCACACATAATCTACCCTGATATCTCGGAATACTGTCACTACCAATTTCAAAGGACATCACCTTCCGCTGCCCCACATCATTCTTAATTTGCATCAAAATAGGATCTTCAGCCTGCTTTTCTTCAACCTCTGCACAAAGGGATGATTTTGCTATTTCATGAACAACCACTCCTCCATCTTCGGAATCCAAGAGTTGAACCCCAAGATTTGTAATTCGGTGAATATCGTTCACCATCTCTCTTTTCCCCTGCCTCTACATGAGAAAGACTACCCATAGATAACCTGCTGAGGGCATCGACTACCACATTCACCTTTCCCAGATGATAGTGCAGGCTCATGTCATAATCCTTTAGCAATTCCATCCAGCGCCTTTGCATGAGGTTTAATTCTTTCTGTGAGAAAATGTGTTGAAAACTCTTGTGGTAACTAAGAATATCAACGTGTACCCATAAAGATATTGCCACCATATCCTAAGCGCGAATACCACACCCGCTAACTCTAAGTCATGATTAGGGTAATTACACTCATACACTTTCAACTGCCTCAATACATAAGCCACCATCTTACCATGTTGCATAAGTACACATATAAGTCCCACACGAGATGTATCACAGTACACAACAAAGCCCTCTGTACCTTTGGAAGAGTCAAAACAGGAGTAGTGGTCAACTTATCTTTCAACTTCTCAAAATTATTCTCATAGGAGTCAGACCACACAAAATTTACCTTCTTCTATGTCAGCTTAGTA
>NW_025822204.1:0-3160 GCF_002878395.1 Capsicum annuum
TTAAATTTCATCAATGAAATCTTGTGAATCCTCTCCAAGATTTAACCATAAGAACTCTAGAGGATTCATTCTAAGAAAGTCACAGACCTTAAAAAAACATGAGAATTAAGATTGGCTGGGGGATAGATAGTTCATCTGAGTAGCCATTAGCTGAGTCAACATCTAAATGGCATTCCTCAAATCAACATTTGGGTTGACATTTGGTGGCTGAGCAGCAGATGAACAAAAACCCTCTTGTGTAACTAATGGCACATACGGAGTCTCGGGATTAGTATTTTGAATGAAAAATGGGCTTTATTCTTAGTCAAAATGTTAGGCTAAGGAGGTGTAGTAATGGATTAAATTTAGTATTAGCTATGGCACTCTGACTGGTGGTTCTCTTGGAGGTATGATTTGCAATATGCATAAAACATAAGTTAGAAGAGAAACTTAGAGTTAACTCTGCACACAAAATAGGTCATGAAAGAAGGAAAGTATTCCCCAGATGCCTTGTAGCTTCCTAATTATAGGTATGGCATGCTTAACACCCTTAATTAGGACACTACTAGATGCGGCATCGCAGACACCCTAGGACACTTGAACCTATTTCTTTGTAATGACCTGAAATTATAACTGGGCCTAAACCGTTTAAAGTAATAAATTAAGTAAAAAAATACCCACCATATTAAGTTACTTATCCCTTAATCACTTATCCCACCTCCTTAAATCCACCTCCTTAATAATAATAATAATAGACTAAGTAAGTTTAAAGAGAAAAGAATAAGTGAAGTAGAGAAAAAAAAGAAAAAAGAGGCAGTGGAAAATTGGCATAAAATAGTTGTGTAGGGTGCAATTTTAAGCTGTCCAATGCAATTCTCTAGAAAAAAAGAGAAAAAATAGAAACAAAGAAGGAAAAACTAATCCAAAAAGGAAAAAAAAAAGAGAAGAAGAACCTCTACTGGAAATTATTTCTCCTCCATCAAACCCTGTGTAAAGGTAAGTTATAACTTAACTAAGTTGCTGCTTAACCTTAATTCTGGCAAGGAATAGTATTGTCCAGCATACACCTTTGTAATATGTATATCTAATTGTTGGTCTAGTTATATTGAAGCCTAAGTTACTCTAATTTTCAATATCTTTGGAAATAAAAAATTGGAAGAAGAGGAGAATGGATTCTATACTCGGTATATCTAGTCAACACTGCGGATAGAAGTGGCTAGTAAATTTAACTAGAAGTATGATCAATGTGATTTAATTGGGGGAATTAGTATCTTGAACTCACATCTAACTCATGTGTTACATTATATTTTCTATTGATAACTGAGACTTCAGGGATGCGATTGTTGGAAGCAAACTGAAGGTATAGTTCTTTCTTAGTTTGGTTTTATTTATAAATTTTCTAAATCTATTTTCTTTCATAGAAATTATTTAGCTAGAATTGATTTCTTTCACGTGGAATAGTGATACTATGATAAATATTTGAGAATTTATTGAATCCCTTTTACTAAGAATTTACAAAGTGATTCGTTTAAGACTTATGTTATTTTTTATACATAGTGTGAAGTTTAATGTGACACAAGAAGGGTATGGAATACATGTTGAATTATAAAGAATCTATTTCAGAAAGTAACTTTTCTAGTTTGTTGTTATCTAATGTTGGGATTGTTAGACCTGATGCCCCTTGTAGAAAAGACTATTTTGTACAGAGACCCTCTAGAAGGGAACCTAGCTGATGGGGTAGTCAGACGACTATGGTAAATCCCTAGTATTAGAACGTAACTTAATACTGTCTTAGGATCCTCTTAGTAAATAGTGAAGGGATTGCTTAAACAACTTGAATATGGTTTTAATACATGGTTTGACAACTTGATAGATATAGGCTATTTTGAGGATTTATAAACTGCACTATTTCTTATATATACTATCCAAGGTAAAAATCTATGGTTGATATTATTGCTCACTCAGTCTATCTTAGGAACAAATTTTCTCATGTCGTGATGGCGCCTACTATAATCCACCGGTAAGTAAGCCAATCCATAGTCCAAAATAGCTAGTAATGAAATACCAAGAGAAAATAATGAAGAGAGTAAAATAGATAAAAAAAAAGGACTAGTATATAAAAGACAGTCCCAAAACCTGGTGGAATCAGTACAAGAACTTCTAATTAACTAGAATACAAAATAAAATACTAATAAATATATTGATACAACTAGTGAGTGGAAAATTCTACCACTCAATTATACTCCACATTCGTGCACATTATAATTTTTTGAATGAATAAGTGAGACATAATTGTGATTAAATGCACTAATATTCACATTTTGCTGGCACCAAGATAATAAGATGAAAAGATGTGGATTGGAGCTAAAAAGGAACTAAAGAGATAAAAAAGTGCATCTAAAGAACTGGAGCAGAAGATGTCCTCAATTATCGTGATCACGATCCTCAAACCGCGATCGCGGTCAGTAAAGATAACCAAGATACCGCGATTACGGTAGGCGCAATCGTGGTAAAACTAGTACAATCACGACCTAGCAAAAAAATCCCAAGGGCAAAGATGTAGACGCACACAATAGTTCCCAAATTTACCCTAAAAAAGACTCAAAACCTACCATTCCATCATTCATTCTAAAATCCCCATTCATTGAACATTGTTTTATTTCTTAGCCTCCATTTTTGGAGAAGAAAATATTGTATTAATTTTGGGTGAAGAATACATTAGAGTAACTTCTAAGTGGAGAATTAGCAAACTCCCATTGAAGATTTGTTTAAGTCCAAAGTTTGAAGTAACATTCACTTAGCCTTTTGTAAATTAAATCAATAGAGATTTTAGGTATATCTTTACTTATTTATATTATGTGTACTTAGTTTTTCTTCTTGGGATTATGCTAGATTAAGATGCAATTGTGCATTTACTGGTTTGTGATGTTGGGATCTGTTATTACTTGACTAAATTGGTTGGGATTTGTTGGTAAAAGCCTCAAATACCCAAATTGGGTTTGAAGGGTTTTAGGTAAGCTTTATGAACCCACATCATCCTTGAAAGAGGAATGTAGGAACCAAGGAAATAATAGACAATTTATAAGAATGGTTGACTAATTTTCACTATCTTAGACATAAAGGTGATCGTGAAGTTGATTATACTTAGGGAACCATCCTAGAAATAAGGATGCCTAATTGA
>NW_025822205.1:0-1123 GCF_002878395.1 Capsicum annuum
CTTTGAACCTATGGTGTATCATAGAGAAAGCACCATAGCGCAAATGCATCAGTATGTTTGAATGTACTGAGTAAACGAGTGAGGTAGGCTAAATGCAAAGGGTTATATGCATGAATAATATTGACTAATATGAACGTGAGAATACATACATGCATACATAACTGTAACTGAACTTGTGGAGATACTGGCTACTGAGTTTGAATACTGACAACATGAGTGTACTGATACTGAGATACTAAATAGATGAATGACTATTTCTGAAAGTTCAAATTATGAAGAATTGGTCTGGTTGACTGTGTCTGACAGTCCTGAAGCTGAGTACTAATATCATGAATTCTGATAACGAATATGACTAATACATGAGTTCAAAAAATTAATATAACTGATATAACTATGATGATCGGCCTAACTGATATAACTGATATTGAGCGACTGTATCTGATAGTCTATGTTCTAATGGAACTATTTGAGTTTTATTTTATATAGAGTAACAAAATTTGAGATCAGTCCTATTTAGCGGGTGATCTTTAAATCAGATGATTATGATACTGTTTAACTATAGTTGAGATCAGTCCTATCTAATGGGTGATCTTCAAGTTTATTTATAATGATAAGGATTGATTATCTCTAACAGTACTGAATCTGTACTACTGAACTGAGTTGACTGTATCTGACAGTCCTGAATCTGTAACTGAAACTGTGGGATATGTTCATCTAGCCGACATGCCCCAAGCTAATCTGATTAGGGTCCAATCTCTGCCCTGAATAGAAGGGTATTAGTACCGCGCCACCAGTAAAGACATCTGCTATGGAGTCAGTCCTAATCTAGCGGGTGACTCCTGGGATATATGTCAGTCCTATCTAATGGGTGACATCTCGTATCTACGCTAGCTACATAGCTCTGGAACTTAGGGATTGCTTCTAAGGATCTCAGTGCTAATCTAGCAGGTGAGTCCCCTTCCCTAGGCTCACTCGGTGCTAAATCCTACTCCCAGATGAAAGACACTAAACTAAATAATCAGGCTAAACTAAATAACTGAACTGATACTGATTAACTGGACTGATACTAGTGGTAGTGAAATTGATTTATGAAGGATGGGCCTCAATGGCCCACATTGATGAT
>NW_025822206.1:0-3160 GCF_002878395.1 Capsicum annuum
TCCCTCAACGGATTGATTTCGCCAGAGAACTTTGACTAGAGGGACTTCTTTGTTCATCAATCTGCGAGTCTGATAGTCAAGGATTTCAACTAGAATCTCTTTGAAAGAAAATCTATGCCCTCTATAGGGACTACAACTGCTGGGTTACCTATGCACTTCTTTATCAAGGAGACATGAAACACTGGATGGACTGAAGCTAGATCTGAGGGCAATTCAAGCTCATAAGATACCTTTTCGAAATGAATGAGAACTTTGAAGGGACCAACATATCGGGGATTGAGCTTTTCCTTCTTGCCGAACCTCTTCACTCCCTTCATGGGAGAGATTTTAATATACACATAATTGTTAATATTGAACTCGAGATCCTTTTTACGCATATCTGTGTATGATTTTTGTCAGCTCTGAGTTGCCTGAAGCCTTTGTCTTATCAACTGAACTTTTTCTAAGGTATTAAATACTAGGTCAGGCCCTACAACTACGGCCTCACCCACTTCGAACCAAGCAATTAGATATCTGCATCTTCTACCATAGAGAGCTTCAAAAGGAGCCATCTGAATGCTGGAATGATAGCTATTGTTGTACGCGAACTTAATCAAGGACAAGTGGTCATCCCAACTACCTTTAAAATCTATCGCATATGCTCGCAGCATATCTTCCAAAGTCTGAATGGTCCTTTCTACTTTAATATCTATAAAGGGATAAAAGGCTGTACTGAGATAAACTTGGGTACCAAGACCCTTTTGGAATGCGTTCCAAAAATGATAGGTGAACTGGGTACCTCTATCTCAGATAATGGACAAAAAAACATCGTGTAATCTGACCAACTCTCTGATATAAAGTTTTGCATAATCCTCTCCTGAATACGAGGTAAGGAATAGAAGAAAGTGAGCTAATTTGGTCACTCTCTCTACAAGGACTTAAACTAAATCATACTAACAATGAGTGTGAGGCAAGCCCGTCCAAAGTCCATGTTCAATTCTTCCCACTTCTAAGTAGGGATACTAAACTCCTGCATGGACCTACTTAGCTTTTGATACTCAATCTTAACCTATTGACATATTGAGCACTTAGCTACAAATTCTGCAATGTCTCTCTTCATCTCGCTCTACTAATAAATCTCCTGCAAATCATGATACATCTTAGTATCCCCTAGATGAATAGAGTAACACGTACCACACCTCTATAATAATTTACTGCCTCAAGTCATCCACACCAGGCACACATAGATGACCCTGACAGCGTAAAACACCATCTCCTCCTTGGGAGAAAACCTCCACCTTCTGATCTCTGACTGATTTTTTCAACTTGACTAAACTGGAATCTCTATCCTGCTTTTCCTTTACTTCAGAAACTAGAGATGATTCTAAACTTTTCTGAACCCACATACTACCTTCTACTAAATTGACTAAGCAGACACCTAGTCGAGCAAGCTGATGAACTTCCTGAACTAACTTCTTCTTATTTTCCTCAACATGAGCTTTACTGCCCATAAACAGTCTACTAAGAGCATCAGTCACTACATTGGCCTTGCACGAATGATACAGAACACTCATATCATAGTCTTTCAACAACTCCAACCACCTTCTCTGATAGAGGTTTAAGTCTTTCTAAGAAAACACATACTAAAGGCTTTTGTGACCTCCAAATCTTTAAGGCAAGCACTACTGTTACGAACTCCAGATCATAATTTGGATAATTCTTTTCATAAGGTTTAAGTTGTCTGGAGGCGTAGGCTATGACCTTACAATGCTGCATGAGGACACAACCCAGATCTAGTCTGGATGCAACAAAGTATACCGTAAACCCATCCGAGCAATCAGGAAGAGTCAAAATAGGAGCTGAGGTGAGTTGAGTCTTCAACTCCTGAATACTCTTTTCGCATGAATTTGACCATTGAAATTTGACTTTCTTCTGAGTCAATTTGGACATAGAGGATGTAATAGATGAAAATCCCTCAACAAACTGCTTATAATAGCCAGCGAAACCCAAGAAATTCCTGATATTTGATAGAGAGATAGGTCTGGGCCAGTTTCTCACCACGTCAGTCTTTTAGGGATCAACCTTAATTCCATCACCGGAGACGATATAACTAAGGAATGCTAATGACCTTAGCAAAAATTTGCACTTACTGAATTTGGTGAACAACTAATAATTTTTTAAAGTCTGCAATATTATTTTGAGATGGTCTGCATGATTATGCTGATCATGCTCACTACGAGAATAAACAAGAATGTCATCTATGAAGACGATGATGAACATGTCCAAGTACTGCTTGAACAAATATTTTATCAAGCCCATAAAGGCTGCTGGGGCATTGGTAAGATGAAAGGACATAACTAAGAATTCAAAGTATCCATACCGAGTTTTGAAAGTTATTTTTGGGAAATCACATTCTTTGAATCTGAGATAATAATAGCCTGAGATGAGGTCTATCTTAGATAAGTAACCGGCTACTTAAAGTTCATCAAACAAGTCATCGATTCTGGGAAGGGGATACTTGTTCTGGACTATGACCTTATTGAGCTGATGGTAGTCTATGCTTATTCTGAGAGAACTGTCTTTCTTATGCTCGAATAAAAGTGGCGGACCCCACGAGGACACACTAGGTCTGATGAATCCCCTATCTAAGAGATCCTTCAATTGTTCTTTTAATTCTCTGAGTTCTACAGGTGCCATTCTGTATGGAGGAATAGATATGGGCTGATTGTCCAAAAGAAAGTCTATTCCAAAGTCAATTTCCCTTTTAGGAGGAACTCCGAGAAGATCTTATGGAAATACATCTCAATATTCACTCACCACTGGAACTAACTCAAGACTGGGAGTTTCTGAACTAGAGTTTCTGACTCATACAAGATGATAGACACATCCCTTAGATATTATTTTTCTTGCCCTTAGGTAGGAAACAAGCTGACCGTTGAAGTCTGAAGTACTACCTCTCCACTCTAGGATAGGTTTATTCAGAAATTGAAATTAGATAATTCTATTTCTATAGTCGACTAAGGCATAGCAGGAATAAAGCCAATCCATGCCTAGAATTACATTAAAATTGGTCATCTCTTATTCTACTAAGTTTGCTGAAATCACTTTCTGAGATATCATAATCGGACAGTTCTAGTATACCCATCGGGCTATGATAGATTTACCCACTAGGATAGAGACT
>NW_025822207.1:0-2524 GCF_002878395.1 Capsicum annuum
GGAATGTTCATGAAGTTAGAATCATGCAAGAATGTACATGTTATATGCATTATCTTCCATGTTCAAGAATATGAAAATCATATGTGGTGTGAAATCCCCTATTTATGGTATTATGAATTGTAAATATTGTTCGATTGTTTATGAACTAGTCTTATGAGATCATGCTACGCTTTCTTGCAAGTCCTACTATTGTATAAGATATATGGCAACCATGTACTTTAGGAATTTCCCCAAGTTATGATATTATGGATTGCTGGTGTTGGCCATGTATTCACGTCAGTCATGTGTGTCAGTTTCCTTCCATCGAGTCTTGGGAATACTTGTACCCAAAAAATACAGCTTTGTGCCTAGAGCCATGTCATGTGACTCAAAAAACTCAAAAACCTCAGCAGACTCAGTAGTTCAGAAATTTTAGTACTCAGTAATCTCAGTAATCTCAGTAACAACATTATTCCTAGAAATCTCAGTAATTTCAGTACTCTCAGTCAGTCCTCAAAACTCAGTACGTTGGAAACTCAGTCAACTTTGTTTAGCTCTGCTACACAATACTACTAGTATCAGTTCAGCTAATCAATTCAGCTCAGTTATTTTTTTCAGTGTCTTTCAGTTGGGAGTAGGATTTAGCACCGAATGAACCTAAGGATGGGGACTCACCCGCTAGAAAGGATTGAGATCCTTAGAAGCAATCCCTAAGTTCTAGAACTACGTAGCCATCATAGGTACGAGATGTCACCCATTAGATAGGACTGACATAATCAGGGGTCACCCATTAGCACATTTATATGTATAGGACTGATCCGAGTTGTCACCTGCTAGATTAGTACTGACTCCACAACAGTTGTCTTTACTGGTGGCACGGTACTGACACCCTTCCAGTCAGGGCAGATATTGGACCCCAGTCAGCTTAGCATGGGGCATGCCAGTTAAATGAATATATCCTACAGTTTAAGTTATAGATTCAGGACTGTTAGACACAGTCAAATCAGCTCATTAGTATAGATTCAGTACTATTAAATACAGTCAAGACTTATCATTATAAATAGACTTCAAGATCATCCAGTAGATAGGACTGATCTCAACCATGGTTAATCAGATTTAAAGATCACCCGCTAGATAGGATTGATCTCAGACTAAGTCAAATCATCTTTTATTATCAATATACTCAAAGGTCACCCACTAGATAGGACTGATCTCATATTTAGTCACTCAGCTCAGAACGGAACTAAGATAGTTCCATCAGAACTTAGACTATTAGATACAGTCGCTCAGTATCAATTACATCAATTAGGCCGATTATCACAATTATACTAGTTATGTTAGTCATCATAGATTACATTATCAGTATTTATTTTCAGGACCGTTAAACATAGTCAATCCGACCAGTTCATCATAATTCGAACTGTCAAAAATAGTTATTTGTCTATTTAGTACCTCGGTATCAGTAAAGTCATGTCGTCAGTATCTAGACTCAGTTGTCAGTATCACCACGAGTTCAGTTATAGTTTATTATGCACGTATGTATTCTATTAGTCAGCATTGTTCAAGCATATAACCCTTTGCATTTAGCCTACCTCACTCATATACTCAGTACATTCAGTTGTACTGAAGCATTTGCGATATAGTGCTTTCTCTTATGTTACACCATAGGTTCAGAGGCACGAGCTCCAAATCAGCAGTAGCATTCCAGTGTTCAAATTTGCAGTGAGTCCTCATCCATCTGAGGACAATATTATTTTTTATTTCATTCATTATTCAGTTCAGTTTTGCTAGACGGAGTTAGTTAGAGACATATTCCTTCAACTCCTTATTCAGATAGTATATAGAGACTTTCAGATTTAGTCAGATTTGATTCATTTTTCAGTTGTTTTGGGTATTTTCACCCACATGGATATTATGTTTTGATAGATTCTTTATTTAGTTGAACCTTATAGCCTACATGTTCATGTTTTTTGCATTATTATGTTATATTATGCAGTATATAGGTACAAATCTTAGTCATGGGTTAGCTACTGGTCCTTCGGGGTAATGAGCACCGTGTAGCATTTCGGTTCAGAAAATCAGGGTGTTACATCAAAAGACAAGGATTTTTCATAAATTATGTTCTCAATTCACTCATCAATCTTAAAACACATGTTTATATATATATAATTTCAAATCAATTTAGGGGAAGGCCTAAAGACCAAAACAATTCCATTAAGTATTATAAAACATGATTATATTCATAAATCTAAAAACCTCTTTCTTAAAATCATGATTTCTATGCCCATGAGATTTTAGGAAAACCCTGCGTACCATAACCTCAAAAGATAATAGGTAATTCTAAAAGCTTGCGGATTGGGGATTCCAAATCTTCAATCGCTTCTGAAAACCCGCGGTTGAATCTTGAGTTATTTGAGATTCTTGTTTGAAACCCTAGAGAGTGTTCTTGAAGATTTTTGGTTAAAGTATGAATAATGTACTTAATTGGGATAAAAATCTCGTGTTTAAGATGAAAAGGTCATGGAAAATACCTAAAACACCCTTA
>NW_025822208.1:0-1495 GCF_002878395.1 Capsicum annuum
TGCTTCCATAACTTAGGACTTGGTCCCTTGTTGTAAATTGCTATCTAGATTTAATTACTTTCCCTTATCATTATGAACCATCATTCATTTAGTGTATTTACATACTTCCCCTGTCACTTCCCCCGTAACTCTACCTTCAGACTCAAACAAATCATTACACCTGTGCACTTGGTACCTGGTTAACATCATCAGCTTAAACAAACCTACCTGGTCCTTAATGCATAAAGTCAGTATTCCCCCTTTTGGAATCATTGAAAAGAAATAACAGTAAATAAAGTGTAAAGATTAGCACAAGTTAGTTAACCTAGGGACACTGGGGCAACAGTAAAATGAAGAAAAACTTTAATCGAAAGGGGAAATACGTGCAATACACAAAGAAAGATTCATTCATATGTAGTGTGAAAGTATCATTGCAATGAATAATTTAAAATTTCTAAATAAAAAGCCACATGAATTAAGTATGGTTAAATAGGGGAGGGACATGGAAGGATGGTTTGAAGGAGTAGAGCCATGTTAGTGTGTTCTGTAGCATGATAGTGCAACAATTCCTTTATTAAATGCCTAATGTATGCATTCAAGCTGAGAGCATTATATGTCAATGTGCAGACATTTTACCGATGGTCAACATTCTCAATTTTAAGCTCTTTAGTGATACTTGGCCCTTCAATAGTTAGATGCTGAATTGTCATATTTAGTTTGTTGATCTCTTCATCCTTAGCAGCTATATTGAGATGTAAATTCTCTATCTCTTTGTTTAATACACTTTGGTAGTTGGTGATTGAGTTCTTCTTGACACATTCAGTTTTGATTAGTGTTTTCATTCCAAGTATTTGCAATCTAGTTCTAGGAATTCCATTCTCACATACTATACAAAATTGATTAAACATATTATTTAACTAGTAACCATAAGGCATACCATATTTAACTAGTAACCATGAGCCCCCATCCTTATGCTCACTCAGTGCTGAATCCTACTTCTAACTAAATAGACACTGGATTGGATTCTAGACTCTTCTAAGTTAGACTGAACTATTTCTGATCGTACTATATAACTGAACTGAACTAAGTTCACTAAGTTTCGTTGACTGACAGAATACTACTGGATTCTATTAATTGACTGAATACTACTTAGTTTTATTAGCTGACCGAGTTTACTAAGGTCAAAACTAAATATTGAATTGTACTGGACTGATTCTAAGTTCTCTGAGTAGTGAACTAATTACTGACTAAATTCTAAACTTAATACTACTGGGTTCTAAATTGAATACTGAACTGAGACTGACTACTGAATACTACTAAATTTCTTGAGTTCTGTGACTGACTAAAAGTAGTACTGATCCTGACATGACTAAGACTACTCTGTAATTGACACTGGATCTAGGTAAAAAACTATATTTTAGGGTATTAAATACCTTCAGGGCTCGATATCATGAAAAGTAGAGCATTGCATAGTCATAAAAGTCATGACAATGTATGCTAGTCCATAGTTCATTCA
>NW_025822209.1:0-2197 GCF_002878395.1 Capsicum annuum
TACTGAGATTACATATTGAACATGCATAAATGAAACATGTTTACATAGCCGAGTCTGAGACGTGGTAACTGACTGAACTAATTCATGAATGCATGCAATGACATGAATATGATTATATAGCTGGAGCTAAGAATAGAGAAAGATAGTCTGAGGAAAACTCAATATGAGTTTGCTTAGTAAAGATGAGGGTACTTGGTACACATATCTGCTTCTGCTTCCCAAGTAGCTCCCTCAACAGACTGATTCTGCCAAAGAACTTTGACCAAGGGGACTTTTTTGTTCCTCAGTATATGAATCTAATAATCAAGAATTTTAACTGGGAGTTCTTTGTAAGAAAAGATACTATGAACATCTAAGCTTTCCAAAGGAACAATGACAACTGATCACCAATACATTTCTTTAATTAGGAAATATGGAATACCGGGAGCACTGATGCTAAGTCTGCAGGCAACTCAAGCTCATAAGCTACTTTCCTATAGCGAATCAAGATCTAGTAAGGTCTAACATATCGGGGACTGCGCTTCCCCTTCTTGATAAATCTCTTTACTCCTTTCATGG
This sequence comes from Capsicum annuum, assembly GCF_002878395.1. Lineage (NCBI taxonomy): Eukaryota > Viridiplantae > Streptophyta > Magnoliopsida > Solanales > Solanaceae > Capsicum > Capsicum annuum. Next base: position 559 of record NW_025822209.1, read on the forward strand.
GAGAAATTTTCAAATAAACTAGGTCACTAGCCTCAAACTCCAGATCTCTCCTCCTCACATTTGAATAGGATTTCTAATAGCTTTGGGCTGTCTTAAGCCTTCCCTGATTAACTGAACTTTCTCTAACGCATCAAATACTTAACCTGGCCCTATCAACACAGTCTCACCTACCTCAACCCAACTAATAGGATATCTACATCTCCCATATGGAGCCTCAAATGGCACCATCTATGCTGGAATGATAACTGTTATTATAAGAAAACTCAATCAATGGCAAGTGATCATCCCAACTACCTTTAAAGTCGATAACACAAGCTCACAATATGTCCTTTAGGGTCTAAATGGTTCTCTCTAGCTGACCATCTGTCTGAGGGTGAAAGGCTGTACTAAGGCAAACTTAGGTACCAAGACCCTTCTGAAAAGCCTTCCAAAAGTGAGAGGTAAACTAAGTACCTCTATCTAAAATAATGGATAATGAGACTCCATGAAACCTAACCAAATCTCTAATATAGAGCTTTGCATAATCCTCAGCTGAATAAGAAGTATGCATAGGTAAGAAGTGGGCTGATTTGGTCATCCTATCAATAATGACCCAAATTGAATCATGTTGGCGACGTGAACGAGGAAAACCTATCACAAAATCCATATTCACCTATTACCACTTCCATGTAGGGATTCTAAACTCTTGCATAGTGCCACCAGGCATTTGGTTCTCAACCTTGACCTATTGACAATTAGAGCACTTAGCAACAAACTCTGCAATATCCTTTTTCATACTGCTTCACCAATAGATTTCTCACAAATCGCGATACATCTTAGTAGCTCCTATATAGATGGTAAAACACACACCATGTGATTCTACAAGAATTTATTATCTCAAACCATCTACACATGGCATACACTGTAACACCCCGAAGTTTTTCTTAGCTAAATTCTGTCCCTAAAGTATCAAGCCTTGGATTCTAGAATTATTTATACTTTTTTTCTATGGAATCTCATACATTTCAACTTTTTATTTCGTAGATGGCCGAATAAGCTTTCTGTTGATATAAGATTCGTCCAAATCGAACACTCGGTGAAAAAGTTATGGCTATTTTATGTGCTAGTTGTAAAACATTGACATTCTGGGGTTTAGCGCATCGTGGAGAGGGTTTAATTAGCAATTGTCAAATTCCAGTGGGACCTCGCGATAGTGGAATGTCACGGAGGATCCTAAATTCCCATTCATCAATTTCTAGTGAGTCACCGCAATAGTGGCGCGTCGCAGTGGCCCATAAAATCGGGTTCCCAGTTTAATCTTTCCATCTTCGTTCAGAAGTTAACAAGGTTAATTTAGAATTTTTTGAAAGCCTCTTAAAACATCCAAACAATATATTAAGACCTCTACAAGCAGAATATATGACATTCTCAAGATTTTTCTCACAACAAAAACCCTAGTTCATATACTTCTCCTCCAAGAAACTCAAGATTCAACCGTGGGTTATCAAAATTGACTGAATATTAGGAATCATCAAACCGTAGTCTTAAAGGATCAACCCTTATTCTTCGTAATCGATGTACGTGGGGTTTATCCTAAAAACTACATGGGCTTAAAATTGTTAAAACATGATTTAAAGGTTTTGATGCATGTATTTTATGG
>NW_025822210.1:0-1016 GCF_002878395.1 Capsicum annuum
AATGACTCTCCTATTTTTACCAAATATGCAAAGGTCGCTCTGACAGCAGACACCATCCTAGTATAATATTCTCCTTCTTGAGTGCGAGAGAACATAGATACCATTTCCTCCTCGAACATGGGGGGCTACACTTTGGTAGCTTTTTTCCTCCAACAAAAAGTATAATCTCAAAAACTCTCAACGCTCTTTTGTTTAATCCAATCTAGTGAATACCGATCAGGGACTATTTCAATGTTGAATGCGAACCGGTCAAGAAACTCTTGGCCAATGTCTTCCAACCAGTCTACCTTTTTGGCTCCTGAGACATGAATCACTCCAAGGCATCACCATTCAAACTTCGACTGAATAGGCGCATTAATAATACCTCGCTTTTCCCTATCCCTACTAGTTACTCGCAGTACCTTCTTAGACGGGCCATTGGATTTCCGGTATCGTTAAGCATTTCAAACTTAGGGACCTTGTATGCTTCTTGTAGGTCTACTCCTGGGTGAACACACAAATCGTCATACCCCAAACCATCGTGGTCCTTGGCCCCGTGAGACTCTTTGATCCTCATGATCTCTTTTTGCATGGCTAGTAAATTCCTTTTATGCTGGGCCCTCCATTCCTTCTACTTCTCCTCAAATGGTCCATCTCGGGGTTAGGAAGGTGTTCATAAATATCAGGGGATATGATGGCTTGAGGGAGATTTGGAAGGAAGGCTTGATTTTGCAGATGAAGGAAATTTGGTTGGTAAGTGGGGAGAACATTTTGGAAATTGGGAAGGTTATGTGGATCTTGTAAGTAGTTTGGTGGAATATGAGAGGGATTTTGCAGATTTGGAAATGAATTTGGTGGATTCGAAGGTAGCTTTGCCGTATTTTGTGGATTTGGGAGTAAATCTTACGGATTTGGGAATGCATTTTGTTGATTTGAGAATGTGTTTTGAGGATTTGGGAATGCATTCGAAGACGGGTTCTGTGGGGTTGCGGATGGATTTTGTGGATAGTAGGCGTCTGGATTATTTTCACGATTAG
>NW_025822211.1:0-1165 GCF_002878395.1 Capsicum annuum
TAAGATAGATCTTCGTTCTGGGTACCATCAACTTAACATTAGGGAGTTGGATATCCCTAAGATGGCTTTTTGTACTTGGTATGGGCATTTTGAATTCCTTGTGATGTCATTTGGGTTGACAAATGCTCTGACAATATTTATGGACTTGATGAATAGGGTATTCAGATAGTATTTAGATCTCTTTATCATTATGTTTATTTATGACATTCTTGTTTGTTCGAAGAGTGTGGTGGATCATGACAATCATCTCTATGTGGTGTTGCTGACCTTAAAAGAAGAACAGTTGTATGCTCAGTTCTCTAAGTGCAAGTTCTGGTTGAACACTGTTACTTTATTAGTTCATATTATTTCTAGTAAATGGATCATGTTAGATCCGAAAAAGGTTGTTCTGGTGAGGATGTGACCTAGGCCTATGACTCCATTTGATTTTGGAAGCTTCTTGGATTCAGTTGGGTATTATAGAAAGTTTGTGGAAAGCTTTTCTTCGCTAGCTTCTCCTTTTCAGAAGAAGGTTCAGTTTTATTTGTCGGATGTTTGTGAAGGGATATATGAGAAATTGAAGGAAAAGTTGACTTCGGCACCAATCCCGACCTTGTAGGAGGAAATGATTGTTTTGTGTGGTTTATCGTGATACATCTTTTATAGGGATTGGTTGTATTTTGAGGCAAGATGGGAATTCGATTACCTATGCTTCCAGGTAGTTGAAGGTACATGAGAGGAATTATCCCACTCATGATTTGGAGTTGTTGGCGGTTGTGTTTGATTTGAAAATATTGAGGCATTATTTGTATGGTATTCACGTGGATATCTTTTCTGATCCATAAATGCTGCTAGAGCATTAGTTAACCCAAATGACATTACCATAATATTAGAGTGCCTATAGCGAGTATGAAAAGCCGTCATAGGGATATCCACCTCCCTATTCATTAGCTGATGGTACCTAGACGAAAGATCTATATTAGGAAAAAACTTGACATCTTGCAACTGGTCAAACAAATCATCTATCCTTAGAAGAGGATACTTATTCTTGATTGTCACCTTGTTCAGTTACATATAGTCAATGCACATCCAAATGGAACCCCCTACTTGCATACAAACAATATCGATGCAACCCACAAAGATACACTAGGATGAAAAAAATGGTTATATCGATGATCCTTAAGTT
>NW_025822212.1:0-1043 GCF_002878395.1 Capsicum annuum
TTAGAATACATATAAACATGTCATAATTCCCTAAGCCTAACCTCATATGCGTTACATCAATATTTTATAAGGCATAACAATAGCATGGGAGTCATTTTGAACATAATGGTAACATGTATTCATCATTTAGGTTCTACTAAGTCATAATGCACAAGTATTATTCTCTTAGCCATTTTATCAAACACCTAATATGCATAACTGAAGGCTTAGGCATAATATCAAATTAATACCACATGATTCCCTAATCCAACTCAATTTTATAAATTTCAACCCACATACTAGCGTAGTTTCAGGAACAACACATAAAGATTCCAAATTGGGAATTCTACAACAATAACTACATGAACATAATAAATCCATAACATAAACATCACAATTCATAATTTAAAATTAGATTCTTGGGCATCATGGATGAAATGAATCCAAGAATGAACACTTGACATACCTTGGATGGAAAATTCTTGAAAACTAACGGTAGAATCTCTTGTATTTGAAGCTCCTATGAAAACCCTAGACTTGTTCTTGAGAGTAACAATAATATTTTGGTGAAATAAGGGCTAAATCTCATGTTATAGGCTTAAATAGGGGTGGGAATTTGACCCTTTTGCCCTTAAAAATATAGACATTTAATGACTAAAAAATTGGACATCAACACAATTGGCGATGCGGCGCATCAATGCATCAATGCGATACTCAATGCGTCATGCCATGATCATGCCAAGCCTCGGTAGTTTTACTGGTAGTCCCTACGATAATGTTAACCAATGCCATAGGTTATGTGTCATACCAAGATCACGTTGGTCCACTTGTTTGGGACACCAAAAGAGGTCTGAAAAATCTAAAACTCGTCGAAAAACACCTATTGACCTCTCTGATTATGAATTAACAAAAATATGGACCATTAAAGGACATTAAGGTGGAAAAATGAGATTGCCAACATTTGAAGGCCAAAAATAAACTAAGTCTGGGAACTTAGCTAGAATTTTCTAAGTATGCGACCTCCAAGACAAGCTTAAAAGACTGATTTTGGCTTAAAAGTTTTG
>NW_025822213.1:0-4569 GCF_002878395.1 Capsicum annuum
AAAATGGCTCAAAATTTTGTAAAGTCAATATATTTGGGACTAAGCTTTCCCTTCTTTATGAATCTCTTCACTACCTTTATGGGCAAGATTTTTAGATATAACAAATCCCAAACTTCAAACTCAAGATCTGTTATACTAAGATTTACAAAGGATTTTTGATGGCTATGGACTATCTTCAACCTTTCCCTGATTATCTAAAATTTGTCCATCACATCAAACACTAAATTCGGCCCTATTAAAGAAGCTTCTCCTACCTTAAACCAACAAATAGAAGATCTATATATCCTCCTATATAGAGACTCAAACAGCGCCATCTGAATACTAAAGTGATAACTATTATTGCAGGCAAACTCAATCAAAGTTAAGTGCTAATCCCAACTACCTTTAAATTTAAAAACACATGCTCTCAACATGTCCTCTCGGTTATAAATAGTCCACTCAGCCTGACCATCTATCTTAGGATGAAAAGTCCTTCTGAGATAATCTTGGGTACCAAGTCCCTTTTGAAAAGCCTTCCCAAAGTGAGAGGTAAATTGAGTACCTCTATCTGAAAGGATAGACAATGGGACTCTATATAACCTAACTAACTCTCTCAGATAGAGCTTGGAGTATTCATCAGCTAAATAAGAAGTATGAACTGGCATGAAATGAGCCTATTTTGTCATTCTGTCAACAAGAACGCAAATAAAATTAAGTTGATGAAAAGTATGAGGCAAACCTGTCATAAAATCCATGTTCACCTCTTCCCACTTCAAAGAAAGAATGTTGTACTCTTGCAAGGTACCACTAGGCCTTTGGTGCTCAACCTTGCCCTGCTGGCTGTAAGAACACTTAGCTATAAAATCTTGAATATCCCTCTTCATACCACTCTAACAATAGATTTCTTATAAATTATGGTATATTTTAGTGGCTCCTAGTTCTATAGTAATGCACACCATGAACTTCTTCTAAAATCTGATGTCTCAAACCATCAACACATAACACACATGGTTTACCCTGACATCGCAAAACATCATCTCCCTCTTGAGAGAAAACCTCTACCTTCTGATCTCTAACTCATTTCTATAACTTAACCAAACTAGAATCCCTATCTTGCTTTTCTTTCACTTCAGCAACCAATGAAAATTCCAAACTATTCTAAACTTATATACTACCCTCATCTGAATTAACCAATAAAACACCTAATATAGGAAAATAATGAACCTCTCTAACTAACTTTCTTTTATCATTCTCAACATGAGCAACACTACCAATAGAAAATATACTAAGGACATCTACCACTACATTGTGAGAACACATACTGCAAACTATTGTGATTGGTAATCACATCAACGTGAACCCTATAAAGATAATCCCTCAAAATTTTCAATGCATAAACAACAACTGCCAAATCAAGATCATGGGTAGGATAATTTTTTTCATGGGGTTTAAGCTGTCTAGACTCATAGGTTTTGACCTTACCTCTTTGCATCAAAACCCAACTCAAAACAACCCTGGAAGAATCACAATAAACAACAAACCTATCTGAATTATATGATAAAGTAAGGACTTAGGTTGAAGTGAGTCGAGTCTTAAACTCTTGAAATCTTTTTTCACAAGAATTTGACAACTGAAACTTGACTTTTTTCTGAGTTAATCGAGACATAGGATATGAAATAGATAATAACCCTTCAGCAAACTATCTGTAATAGCCATCCAAACCTAAGGAACTCCTAATATTAGATAGAGATATAGGTCTAGGACAGTTTCTCACTGCTTTGGTCTTTTATGGGTAAACTATAATGCCATCACTAGAAATAATATGGCTAAGGAAAGATACTGATCCTATCCATAATTTGCACTTACTAAATTTGAATAATAATTGATGGGTTTTAAGAGTCTGCAATAAAATTTTGAGATATTCTGCATGATCACTTTTACTACGGGAATAAGCATGAATATTATTAATAAAGACTGTGATAAACATGTCCATGTACTGTTTGAACACTCTATTCATCAAATCCATTAAAGATGTAGGGGATTTCATTAGTCCGAAAGACATAAATAGAAATTCATAGAGACCTCACCCAATTCTGAAAGCTGTCTTTGGAATGTCATATTTTCTAACTCTAAGTTGATAATAGCAAGATATGAGGTCTATCTTAGGGAAATAACTGGCACCCTAAAGTTGGTCAAACAAGTCATCAATGTTGGGGAGTGGATATTTATTCTTGATTGTGGCTTTGTTTAACAGATGGTAATCGATGCACATCCTGAGAGAACAGTATTTCTTACGAATGAAAAGAACTAGAGCACCCCATGGGGAAATACTGGGCCTGATATATCCCTTATCTAATAGATCTTTCAACTATTCTTTAAACTCCCTAAGCTCAGTTAGAGCCATTCTATAGGGTAGAATAAAGATAGCCAAGGTATTCGAAAGGAGATCTATTTCAAAGTAAATTTGACTTGGGGAAGGACCTCCAGGAATATCTTCAGGGAACACATCTAGAAATTCCTTTAATACTACAAAATTGACTCGATACTGGAGGTCTCAGAACTATAGTCTTTGACTCAAACAAGAAGGTACACATACCTCTTAGATAATATCTTTGTCACTCTAAGATAACAAATGATTTGAACCCTAAGTACTGAAGTACTACCCCTCTATTCAATGACTGAGTCACTCAAAAATGGAAATAGACCAACTCTATTACCTTAGACAACTAAAGCATAGCATGAGTGGAGCTAATCAATGACATGAATGAGATTAAAGTTAGTCATCTCTAATCCATAAGATCAACTGAAATTATTTTCTAGGATACTGTAATTGGGCAATTTCTGTAAACCTGTCTGTCTATGATAGACGCACCCATGAGGGTAGACACTTAAAAGGGTTCTGCTATTATTTTGGGACTGGCACTGAAATTGACTATTATATATCGGGTTACAAAAGAAAGTGAGGCTCCAAGGTCTAATAAAACATACACAAAAAGATGAAAGACCTTTAACGTACCGTAACTACATTCGGAAAAATTTCCTGATACTATTGGGATTGGAGTGCATATAGCCTATTCTGATGTTGCCTACTGGATGCGGTACCCTGCTGAGTAGGACGGGTGGCTTGAACTAGAGGGCAACTGTGCTGATTCCACTGACTAACCTTTAGACATTCTTTGAATCTGTGGTCTGGCTTGCCACATCTAAAACACAAACCACTACCATCCCTACACGCACCCTGATGATTCCTACGTTATTTTTGTTAAAGTGGATTAGTGAGACCACTGTTCAAAATACCATTACATTTATAACCCGATGCTCTTTCTCAACTATCATTCTTAAATTTTGGCACTAGCGCACTAGCTAAGGATGGAGATAGAGCTAAAAATTTTTGAGAACTAAGGGTAATTCCCACTTTCTAACCTTATCTACAAAATGTTAAAACTACATATCCTAGCCCTCTTATTTTTTTCTTTCTCCTTAATTTTATCCTTCTCATTCTGTTGAGCATAAACTATAAGCCCAAATAAGTCCATCTCCTTAATTAATATGGAAATCTTACACTCTTTTACTAAACTATCAGCTACACCAGAAACAAACTTACTTATTATAGACTTGTTGTTAGCCACCACTTTAGGAGTATACCTCACCAATTGGGTAAACTTAAGCGAGTACTCTGTCATACTCATAGTACCCTTCTTCAACTATATAAAATCTTGAACCTTAGATTCCCTTAACTTCGATGGAAAAAACTTGTCTAAGAAGGTTGTGGAAAACTTCTCCCACTTTATATGCCCTGCCTCAACATCTTTATCCTCCTTCTACTATTTAAACTCGGTATGAGCTAAATCTTATAACTGATAAGCAGTAAATTCTACACTCTAACTCAAAATGAAACCCATAATGTTAGTCACCTTATGAACAATATCAAGACACTCTTACGAATCCTTCTCAAACTTTGATACTGAAAATAAAGGGGGATCCATTCGAGTGAAATTACAAACCCTAGGTACAATTATATTTTCAACTGGATTAGCTAAGACAATAACCTGCTAATTTTTTTGAGCTACAACTGGATAGGATAAGGTAGTGAAAGCAGCTTTAAACTTAGTATGATAGAAATACTCATTCAGAGGAACTCTTTAAATAGGCGGAGGTGTGGGCTGGTTCGTCATCCCTTCTTTCGTTCTTCCTACTCAGAGGAATGGTCTATAAATGGAAGGAAGGATAATTTAGAAGAAGATCTTAAATAAATTTAATGCTCAATCATAAAACATGAGCACTGATAGAAGGGAAACTTCCTAAAATGTCTTGTAGCCTCTTGTTCATAAGTGTGGTGCAATTCGTACCTATGCATAAGAATCTACTTAATGCAGCCTTCAAACTCCCTGAGACACTAAACAACCTTAGGATCTGATACCAAGTTTTATCACGATCTGAGGCTACCCCTTAGTCGCAAAAATAGTGCTTACGATTGTAGGTGACCACAAGCAAACCTATGGTTAGTAGCTGCTATGAGCACTAAGTAAACTTGAAATAAAATATGTACGCAAAAAATAAACTAATAAGGTAAAACCAATCTGAATACTA
>NW_025822214.1:0-2249 GCF_002878395.1 Capsicum annuum
TTGACATCTTGTAGGGTGGAAACAAGTTCATTGGTAACAAAGAACATCATACAAAATCATTATGGATCACATGTTATTGAATAACTTTGGAAACTTTCTTAATAGAACAATTGTTCACTTTCATGCCAAAGATATGGTATAGAATATACTTTACATACCTGACTGTGAACCTTCGATACTAGTCCCAAATGGACTTCTCGCCTTTTCTGATTGAAAATATATGGCAATCTAGTATTAGCAACCAAACGTCATAATTCAGTTATTTGAATTCACCAAACTAGTGGTTAATTAGTAAGCCTTAATTACACCATAAAAGGTGTCACTTTAATCCTGTTATACTCCAATTACATTCACATACCATGAATATTCATACAACATCCTCCAATTTCAAGTTTGGATTCATTTATCCTTCCAACCAATCCATTAATATGATAGGAAATGACCAAAATGCCTTTAAAATTAAAAAAATTTCAAATCTATCCTTTCGTGGACTGTTTTGATAAGCTAAAGTAGATCGACCATAACTCTTTGCTCCGATATCAGATTTGGGTGAAATTGGTATCATTAGAAGGATAATTCAAAGAGATTTCATTTCATATTAAGTAGTCCACTTAGTTCATCCTGTACAAGGAGTTATGGTCGTTTGAAGTTTACCCTAAAACTCTATTTTGATAGGCTGAAGTAAAATGAGTATAACTCCTTACTCAGACGTTGGATTTGGATAAAACCAATTGTAATGGAAAGAAGACTCAAAGATATTTCTTTTCCTAGGTCGCAGCTCTCCTATTTCATTATATTAAGGGAGTTATGATCATTTGAATTTGACCCAAAAATTCGACAGGCCTCAGTAGTTTGTGTGCAGGAAATTTTCCTGCACATTTACTATTCCCAAATATCCCAGCCACCGTTTTATAGTTTTGAACGTGCTCGATTATATCTAAAACCTATCCGTTTTTGGAAATCTTTATATCGTTGGAAATCTTATTCAATAACCTTCGCATGGAACCATCAACGGGCAAATTCTGATATAAATAATATAAAATAAAATTAATTCCATATAAATAAGACCAATACATGTACTTGAATACGCCAATACATGTACTTGAATACTGGGTGTTACTAGCTTGAGCCATTCTGTATGGAGGAATAGATATAGACTGAGTATCTGGGAGAAGGTCTATTCCGAAGTCAATTTTCATTTGGAGAGGAACTCTAGGATGATCTTCAGAAAATACATCTGACAATTCATTTACTACTGGGACTGACTCAAGAGTAGGAGTTTCTGTGTTAGAGTCTTTGACTCATACAAGATGATAGACATACACCTTGGATATCATCTTTCTTTCTCTAAGGTAAGAAATCAACTGACCACTAAGAGCTGTAGTACTACCCTTCCATTCAAGGACTGGTTCATTTGGAAACTGAAAATGACCTATTCTGTTTCTACAATCAACTGAGGCATAGCATGAGTGGAGCCAATCCATGATAAGAATGATGTGAAAATGAAGTAACTTTTTGAGATATTATAATAGGATAGTTCCTGGATACCTGTCTGGCTATAATGGAAACGCCCACTGGGGTAAATACTGAAAAGGGCTTTACTAGATTTTTGGGACTGACTCCGAAATTAACAGCTATATAAATAGTTACAAAGAAAGAAGCTCTAGGGTCTAGTAAAGTATAAACATGTAAGTGAAAGACCTGCAATGTACCAGAAATTACGTCAGGAGAATTTTCTTGATCTTGGCGAGACTAAAGAGCATATAATCTATTTGGACGCTGGCTACTAGTAGTACTGGAAGTGGCACCCTGCTAAGTTGGGTGAGTGACCGGATGGAACTGACGAATGATAGGACTGGCCCTATTGGAGCGCATCCCTACCTTTCTGAGAAACTACCCAACACTATAAAATTTGATGGCCTAGCTTGCCACACCCGAAGCACATATCACTACCCACCCTGCACTCATCCTGATGGTGTCTGCCACACTTCTGAAATAAAGGATTGGTAAGAACACTGGTAACATTAACCTTGGACTTTGATCTTGGTGCCCTATCCCTATTGTTATTTCTGAATTTGGGTACTGGGGCACTAGCTGAAGAAGGTACTGAGTCTAAAGACATTTGATGAAATTGAGGATGGTTACCACCCTCTGATTTTGGCTGATTGAAATTAAAGCTAATCATCCTAGATCTTTTGTTTTCTCTCTCTCTCTCCTTAATCTTTTGCTTCTCTATCTGTTGAGCATGG
>NW_025822215.1:0-1221 GCF_002878395.1 Capsicum annuum
GAGGAGGAAGAGGAAGAAGAGGAGAAAGAAGGGGAGGAGGGAGAGGAAGAGGAAGAGGAAGAGGAAGGATGGAGGAAGAGGAAGAGGAAAAGGAAGAGGAGGAAGAAGAGGAAGAAGAAGAAGAGGAAGAAGAGGAACAAGAGGAGGAAGAAGAAAAGGACGAAGAAGAGGAGGAAGAAGAAGAGGAGGAAGAAGAAGAGGAAGAAAAGGAAGAAGAAGAAGAGGAAGAAGGGGAAGAAGAGGAGGAAAAGGAGGAGGAAGAAGAAGAAGAAGAAAAGGACGAAGAAGAGGACGAGGAAGAAGGGAAGGAAGAAAAGAAAAAGAGGAAGAAGAAGAAGAGGAAGAATAAAAAGAAGAAGAGAAAGAAGAAGAAGAAGAAGAAGAAGAACAGAAAGAAGAGGAAGAGGAGGAAGAGAAGGAAAAGGAAGAAGGAGAAGAAGAAGAAGAAGAAGAAGAAGAAGAAGAAGAAGAAGAAAAGGAAGAAGAGGAAAAAGAGAAGAAAAAGAAGGAGGAAGAGGATAAAGAAGGGGAAGAAGGGAGAGGGAGAAGAAGAAGAAGCAAAATAAGAAGAAGAAGAAAAAGGAGAAAAAGAAAATCAACAGCAATAATGAACAAAAATGAAGAAAAACACCAAAAGCAAAGAAAAAGAAAACAAGAGAAGCAACCACATTTTCCCCCTCTTTTCTTTTATTTTTAGTTATTAGGGTTTTATAATAGGCCAAAGTGTAAAATAAAAAATTTGAGTGTAACTCTCGCATGAGTCAAAACTTCTTTGTCCTTTATTTAATTTTTGTTACCCCTACTCAATAATTAAGACTTGAATCACCGATATTTTATTTTGAAACTTATCTATCATCCTTAATTCATTTTCCCATATTGCTTGTTGCAATTCGTCATTAGTCAGTGGCGGAGCCAAGTGAACATACGAACTAATCGAAGGGAATTCAATATTTACTGTTTATACATAAAAAATAATTTTTACTACGTATATATAGCATAATTTTTCGATGAAGGGGTTCGGAGGAACTCCTACTTGAAGGGTAGCTCCGCCCGTTTTCAGTTGTCCCCGAACCATCGAAGAGATGCACATGTTAGAAGTCGACTAACATGCGCCTGAGAGAATAAGGACTTGTTATTATTTTAATGAACTTTGCAGTTTAAACTTAAAAAAGAAAAAAAAAAAATTGTCAATGTTAGAAATTTTAAAGTCCATGAAAATTG
>NW_025822216.1:0-1393 GCF_002878395.1 Capsicum annuum
TGGTGTTTGGGTTTAATATCTTATTGTATGAATTAATCCTAAATAGCTATGTAACAAGACATATAGTCAAAGAAATTGAGAGAAGGAGAGATTTTATTTTTCTTCAAACTAAAGTACAAATACACTACATTGACATCCTACTTATAGAAGCACATAAGTGGTTGTATAAGTTACTTTGTGTCCTCTTAATTGAAAGATTATCCGTTTGCAATCTTATCTCATTGTAATCTTATTTGATTAAATCCTTATTTGATTGCAATCTTATTCGATTTCAAGCTCATTTAATTGCAAGTCTATATAAGAATTGTATATTTAATGGATATTCATAATACAATGTATCTATAACACCCTCTTATATTTTTATTAATAGATAGTATGGATCCTTACAATCTTAATATGATTAATTCATCAAAACAAGTTCCTAAAGAAAAAGGTGCATGTATCTAGTAATATGCATTGTTAGATGCCTCATTAAAAATTTTACAGAAAAATTTGATGTGACAATTATCTATTAAGGAAAAAAAGTTATTATATTTTTTACTTCTCTCAATTAAAACATCACATTATTATGTGAATGATAATTATCATATGTTTGATTTTGCGATGCCTTTGTGATCAGATTTGTCAAGCCATCATTTGATAAAATAGTTAAATCATTTGCACCTACAAATAAACTGCATTGGCATCTTACTTATAGAAGAATATAAGTAGTTGTATAAGTTACTTGGTGCCTTCGTGATTGGAAATTTAATTATTTCAATCTTATCCCATTGTAATCTTATTGATTGAAACTTTATTTCATTGCATGTTTATTTAATTGCAAGTTCATTTAATAGCAAGTCTATATAAGAATTGTATATTAAATGGATATTCATAATACAATGTATTTATAACACCCTCTTATATTTTTATTAATAGATAATATGATTCATTACAATCTTAATAGAAAAAATTTCAGTGAAAAAATTTCCTAGCATAGAAAAGAAAAAGATGCATGTAACTAGTAATATGAACTTTTAATTGTCTCATTAAAAATTTTACGGAAAGATTTGATGTTACAAAATAACGATTAAGGAAAAGAAGTAAAATATTTTCCTTCTCCCAATTAAAGCATCACAAAATTTGGAAAATGATAATTATCATATGTTGGATTTTGCAATACCTTTGTGATCCGATTTGTCAAGACATTATTTGATAAAGAGTAAATATATAATCACCCCATGATGTTGTTCGACATTTTCAAAAAGAAACCTAAACTTTAACTTCGACCTATTACCCACGATTCTTCTTTATTACATTGCAAATACATCATTTTGAAATTATGCGTGTATAAACGCACCACAGGCGCGTGAAAGGGCTCAAATTTGACTTTTTAATCAATAAAAATTTGCCA
>NW_025822217.1:0-1056 GCF_002878395.1 Capsicum annuum
TAATTTTGAAGCACACATATACTTACTATAAATTGTTGAAGAAAAAAATCAAGACTATAGCATGTGAGCTTGCCATAGTTTCTTCTTTTTCTTTTTTTTTTCTTTCGATGTTTGAGTATCTACTATCTAAATTCTTTATTAGAGATGATCATAAAAGTTGCACTTTTAAATTTGATTAGTTGCACGTTTTACTAAATAAGTAATTGATAACGAGAATTTTTTCTTCTTGCTGGTTCCATTATATTTAGCTTTACAAATACATATCATATTAACTCTTTAGCTGTCATGAACTGAAAAGACGAGGAAATAATTACCAAAATAGTGATCAGTTTATACATCAAATCAAGCTGGATATATAGGTGGGTGCTTCTTACTACTTTATATTTAATTCTATATTAGAATTTTCACTTATGTTTTTTTTCCTTATTTTTTGAGTTTTTTTTTAATTATATGAGATTTATATTGAAGGAGAAGAATAAAACAATAATAAAAACCTGATGCAGAAAGGAATGTAGAAAGTTGTTTTTGCTCACTAGGTAATTAATGACTTTAGTTTTTTTATTTCTGTTTTAGAGAAAATTCATCCATACATTCGTTTTTAAGTAAAATGTACTTGAAATCAAAAATGAACTACACTCGAGAATTTTGTTTGTTGCCTTATCTTTTGAGTAATAAAATTATACCTGCATGATAATTTGGAGCTTGATTTGAGATGCTTTTATTATCTATCAAGTGACACTAAAAAGCGCATAGAAAAAATATAAAGTAAAAGTTGATTACTGATAATCTGTTTTCAGTTTGCATGAATTAGTTCAAACATGAACAAATGTCTTGAGTTGCAACTAAAGCATTAATGTCCTCTAACGTAAATCTTGACGAGTTGAATAATTCTAATACTAACTCCTTATGAGTTGGAATTTTGATAGCAATATTGTATATTATCCTTTCCATTTACAATAAATAATAGAAAAAGTGTAGGAAACAAACATTAATTTGAGAAAATTATCAGTATAATTGAGTTTTCAGTTATTTATACAAATTTATTTGGTGTATTAA
>NW_025822218.1:0-2904 GCF_002878395.1 Capsicum annuum
TGAGTAATATGCCAAGATGCTACATCATTTCATGATGTAGGGTCTGAAGGGCTTTCTATTGCTCCTGTGCAATGTTAGGTCGTTGAGTACTCCAATGGATTTTCTGTGAAGTGGTGAGCTTCCCTCTTTCAAAGTTTTGGTCATTTTATTATTTTCATTACTAATTTTTTGTCTTTTATCTGGCTCCTTTTTGGTCATAGTCAGGGGCATGTCCTACTTAGTTAATATTTCAGGTCTTAGAGGATTTTGTGGACAAGTATGGGTTAGATATTGGTTTTATTCCTAGAGTTCAAATATTTGATTGTCTATCCCTTTTATTACTATCTTGATTGGACTTTGTTTTATTATAATTATTGTGTTTTTGAGGTTGGGCTAAGGGGGTGGTCTCCTCTTCATGATGGGCTTGAGATACCTTTTATGACTAGGCCTTGGTTTCGATTATGATATTTTTACTTCCTTCACTTATTTCATTCTAAGAGTCTGAGTTGGTTTCTAAGATTAACTTAGTTTTACTTTTAAGTTCATTTGGTTTCACTCTTTCGCAGATAGCTAGGATGTGTACTATTGTTACAAGAGATGAGGACCTGAATTCTATAACTAGTGATCCTACCAGAGTACGTGGATGACCTACAGATCGAGGAAAATAAAGAGATACATCCCCAACTAGAGATCAAGTTAGGGAGTCTTCACCAGATCCTATTCCTACCCTAACACTAGAGATTTCTCCACCCCAGCCAGTGGTTGGTTAGGGGCTAGCCTAGGCTCTATCAGGGTTTATTTCTTTGTCACTACTTTGGGATATATTAGTTCAACTCTTGGGATTAGTTGGTGGTGCACTGGCTGATGGTGCTCAGTCTGGGGATCAAAATGGTACTGAGGCAGGGCCGCAGCTTAGTTGCAACTCTTAAAGCTAAGATCCTTCTAGCATCAATGGTTGGTCAGTTGGTAGTTGATTAGATAATAGTTTCTCAGCTTGATATATTTGTGAGGAGCAGAAGGTATTAGGTAGATTCTAGAGAATAACTCTGGCTAGATTTTCTAGAGCATCATGCTAGGATGCTTATGAGTTCTTAGTTTTTTGTGATCTTATGGATTTAATTACACTACTTTTAGTTGGATTTGGCATCCCAATATTGCTGGAGAGGTTATCTTGATTTTGGGCTAACTGGATCTTCCTCGTTGACATGGGCTCAGTTTTTTGAGGTTTTCTCTGAGAAGTATATGCTTTATAGACTTAGTGATCATCTGAGGGATCATATATCAATATTGTTGCAGGGTTCCATGATAGTTTTGGAATATGAGGCTCAAATTTATGAGTTATATAGGCATGCTACATCTATCTTGCTGATTTAGTATATGTGGCTTTAGTGTTTTGTTTGACAATTGAGACTTTCCTCTTTGCATGACTACATAGAGTTTGGTCACTATTGATAAATATTTATTGAGATTTTTAATCATGCTCAGATTATGAAGGAGATGTATCACGAGGCCTAATGGGGAATCCATAAGAGGCCATAATACAAGAGTACTTTTAGTTGGAGCTAGAGTGGCTCACAGTTCAAAGTTAGTGGTCCTTAGGTAGGTACCCCCCACACCAGTCTTATTAGCATCTGGGTTAATTTTATAGGCTTTATCAGGGTAGTAGTAGTCTTTGAGGGGGTTAACTTTTGGGTTTTCTAGTCAAGGTGGTCATTCTAGGTCAGTCGAATCTTTTGATTACATTATAGTGCCTAGGGCATGTTATGATTATGGGACCTTCATCTATTTCTCTAAAAAGTGTCCCAGACATAGAAATATGCTTCCTGGAACATAGAGTGTTCTACCAGTTAGGAAAGTGCCGCCTCCAGCTAGAGGTGGTATGTAGGGTCATTAAGGTGGTCTCTAAGGTTCTTATGAAGGACCATAAGAAGGTAGGATAGGAGATTAGTTAGTCACCCAACTAGGTTACGGTAAAGGCCATTTGTATGTTCTATCGGTATATCAGAGGTTGAGTATTGAAATGATGTCATTACAAAAAAAATCTTTGTATGCCATCAACCAACTTTTGCTTTATTTGTTCTGATATCCACCTATTCTTATGTAGTTTCTTATTGTGCATCGTAGTTAAAGTTATCTTGGAATTTTTTATCTGTATTGTTATGTGTATATACTCCTATGGGTGATTCTTTAGTAGTGGATTGGGTTAATAGATCATCCATTATGAATGTTCGAGAGTTTCACACTTAGGCTGATCTTAATTGTATTAGACATAGTAGATTTTGATGTAATTCGGGGCATAAAATGATTATCCCTCTATCATGCGATCTTTGATTATTTGCCAAGATCATTACCTTAGCCATGCCCGACAAACCCTCGGCTGTGTTATAAGGATCCTCTATCTGTGAGTCGACAGGGATTATTTCTTATGTTTGGGATAGGAGACTTAGATCAAGGGGTTCCAAGTCTTATTTTGCCTATATTCATGATTTTAGTGTGGAGATTTCCTTGCTTGACTATGTTCTATAGCCCATGACTTTTCTAATATTTTTTCTACCAATTTACTTGGTCTTCATTTTAAGGGCGATATTGAGTTTATTATTGATCCTAAGCCAAGCACCAGACCTATTTTTATGAAACATAATTGTATGGTTCCTATCGAGCTTAAGGAGATGAATTCTCAACTTTTCAGGATCTTTCGGGCAAGGGTTTTATTAGGGTGAGTGTGTCGTCTTAGGGTGCTTCTATTTAGTTCATGAAAAAGAGGGATGGTTCCTTGCATATGTGTATTGAATATAGACAACATAATAAAGTGACAGTGAAGAATTAGTATCCTATGCGTTGCATTGATGATTTATTTGACCAACTTCATGGAGCATCAGTGTTCTCTAAGATTGACTTGAGGTCCAGTTACCATTAATCGAGGAT
>NW_025822219.1:0-1052 GCF_002878395.1 Capsicum annuum
TCAGGACTGAAGAGCATAGAGTCTATTTGGGCGCTGCCCACTGGTGGCACTGGATAAGGCACCCTACTGATTCAAGTGACTGGACAAAGCTGAAGGACGGTTACGCTGACCGTAAGAACCTGACTGGGGATAATATCTGACTCTATGGCATGGATTGCCACATCTAAAATATATATCATTTCCTGCTCTACAGACACCCTGATGGTTTTGGCCACACTGCTGGCAGAGAGGATTTATTCGGGCACTACTAACACTACCCTGAGGTTTAAGGCCTAATTCCCTACCTCTGTTGCCATTTTTGAATTTTGGCACTGAAGCACTAGTTGAGGACGGGGCTGGAATTGAAGATTTCAGGTGGAACTGAGAATGATTCCCACCCTCTGACTTAGGATAAGCAAAGTTGAAACCACCTGTTCTAGCTCTCTTGTTCTAGTTCTCTCTCTCTCTCTCTCTTTATTCTTCTGCTTTTTGATCTATTGAGCATAGACCATTAGTCTTGACAAGTCTATCTCACTAAGTAGTATCACTGTTCTGCACTCCTTAACCACAGTATCATTTACCCCAGACACAAACTTCATCATCTTAAACCATCTATCTGCTACCATGTGAGGATCATATCTGGCTATTTTAGTAAACTTTAGAGAATACTCTTTTATCGTCATGCTGCCCTTTCTGCTTTCTACTATTTAAATCATGAGTGAGACACATACTACAACTGATATGTAGCTAGCTCAACACTCTCACTAGCCATCACCCCCATAACATCAGTAACTTTCTACACCTGATCAATAAATTCCTGAGGGTCGTCATCTGACTTAGACCCAGTGAAAAATGGAGGGTTCACTCGGGTGATGTCCCAAATCCTGGTAGCCACTGTTTTGGCCATTGGTTTGGCCGGAACAATAGTTGGGTGCTCATTCTAGGCTGCTATAGCATGAGAGGGTGGTGAAAACTGTTCTAAACTTAGCATAGAAGACATGTTCGTCCAGAGGATCTGGCTGGATAGGTTGGGGTTCTGGCTGGTCTCTAATTCCTCTTTCCTTAGTTCTTTT
>NW_025822220.1:0-1819 GCF_002878395.1 Capsicum annuum
GTTAAGGCATTAACATATTAAATAGGGGTTGGAAATCCTATTTTCTTATCACTACTCTCTTTTTCGAACAACAACCTTTCTCTCAAAAAAGTTGTGTTTAAAGGCGCATCCTCTATGTTTGCAACCACGAGAATTCAGGATAAATGAAGAGAGTATAATGTAAACAAATCAATGCATAATGAATTCAAAATCCAAAGTAATAGATTGTATGCTACAAGGCTTCCATAACCCTAACTAATAAACTTAGCTACTCATGAATAAGACGGGAATCACAAGAGAAATATTTATCATACCAAAAAGTAAACAAAATCTTGGTGGAGAAGATGAAGTAGTGTTTCTCCCTTGGTGCTAAGCCGCCACTCTTCTCTCTTAAAATAATACAAAATAAATGGATTATGATAAAAATTCAGCATCAAGTTTTTTTAATAATTTTTTCCCTCATAATTTTCTTCTAAGTCCCTGAACTAATTATAAATGACAAATTAGTCTTGGACATGGTTTCTAGGTGCCACATTTGGTCCAGACTGCTACTCTCTCTTGTGTCATATGCCATCTGCATTCCATAGTCCCATTATGTCTCCATCTACCTCATTAATACCTGAAATCATGCTAATCACATTGGTTAGCTCAATCACATAGAAGTAGAGTAAAAACATAAAAAACTAGGCACTTTGTTCTCCAAACTTAGCTAAAATATGGGTAAGTTATGGTGCTTAGGCATATAAATACACTCAAGATCAGTAATCCAAATGTATATGACTTTAAGAATGGAAAAGGTGATGCCATACAATCACAAAAATTGGATAGTCCAAAGTATCCAGCTTATAAGGTTATTGAATTGGCTTTTTAATCTGTTGATTTTAGTTACAACATATTATTCTAATGTATTTTGCTTCTTAGTCTAATCATGGAAAAGTGGTCTAATTGGAGATCACTCAATGGATGGACAACGTGATGTTGAACATTCTAAAAAAGGGGATCAACACATTCAAATTGTTTATCAAGATAGTGTCAACATCAATTGTGGAACGTATGAGACCAGTGATGTCCACAATGATCAGAAGGTAAAAACATATGTATCAACAACTATAATTTCTTAGGATACATTACTGTTTTGCAATGTATCAGATACAACAATAAATCATCTAATTCACTTCATAACTTTTTAATGTATCCTTAATATGTACATACCACGAAATCTTTTTAGATGATTTCACAGACAAATTACCTGACTCTGCTCAAGATTCTATAGACTCACTCATATTGGAATATCAAAATCCATGATTGCACTACCAATGAAGGTTATTGGTCTGATCGAAACAATTGACATTAGTTTTTTTGTCTGCGATAACCATATTTTTTTAGATTTTCCTGATGTCAACTTGGTTGTACATGATAACACAAAAACATCTGCTCCAAGTGTAAGACAACCTTCAAAGATATTCATGTCACCATATTAACAGAATTTGATTCCAGTTCAAAAGGTTAGGAGAGTGCAACTTTTGATTTTCCTTAATAGTATCCCTTTGATGGGTTTAGAATTTCTGACGTGGGGTCGATGAAATTAATAGCGATATACTTTGAATGGATTGTGAAAGTCTATTTTAAGTATCATTCAAAAAAGTAAGATTTCTCTTTTATTTACTTAAAATTAAAAGATATTAAACTTATGCTTACTCAAAACCATCCTAATTAATGATATAAAAAATTAAAGAATGATCACTACAAAGCTAAATCATTCGATTTTGGATTCACCGAGATGGATTTTGTCGTTGCACATTCAAAAACAAAGAATCACTTTTATTTGATGTCCCAACCC
>NW_025822221.1:0-760 GCF_002878395.1 Capsicum annuum
ATGACTCTCCTATTTTTACCAAATATGCAAAGGTCGCTCTGACAGCGTACACCATCCTGGTATAATATTCTCCTTCTTGAGCGCGAGAGAACACGGATACCATTTCCTCCTCGGACATGGGGGGCTACACTTTGGCAGCTTTTTTCCTTCAACGAAAAATATAATCTCAAAAACTCTCAACGCTCTTTTGTTTAATCCGATCTAGTGAATACCGATCAGGGACTTTCAATGTTGAATGCGAACCGGTCAAGGAAACTCTTGGCCAATGTCTTCCAACCAGTCCACCTTTTCGGATCCTGAGACATGAACCACTCCAAGGCTTCACCATTCAAACTTCGACTGAATAGGCGCATTAATAATGCCTCATTTTTCCCTATCCCTACTAGTTGCTCGTAGTACCTTCTTAGATGGGCCATTGGATTTCCAGTACCGTCAAGCATCTCAAACTTAGGGACCTTGTATCCTTCTAGTAGGTCTACTCCTGGGTGAACACACAAATCGTCATACCCCAAACCGTCGTGGTCCTTGGCCCCGTGAAACTCTTTGATCCTCACGATCTCTTCTTGCATGGCTAGTAAATTCCTTTTATGATGGGCCCTCCATTCCTTCTACTTCTCCTCATAATGGTCCATCTTGGGGTTAGGAAGGGGTTCATAAATATCAGGGGATATGATGGCTTGAGGAGGATTTGGAAGGAAGACTTGATTTTGCAGATGGAGGGAATTTGGTTGGTAAGTGGGGAGAACATTTTGGAAATTGG
>NW_025822221.1:860-1619 GCF_002878395.1 Capsicum annuum
GAATGGATTCGAAGACGGGTTCTATGGGGTTGTGGATGGATTTTATGGATGGTAGGCGTCTGGATTATTTTCACGATTAGTGTTTTGGACAAATGGAGGAGCGGAGCTGGATATACGTTAGTTGGTCGGTCCCCGAGAATAGGGGTACTGAGGGGAGGGATTTGGAGTGGAGTCCCATGTCCCCCCGGAGCAGGGGCATTGACGGTGATGGCCAAGTTAGCCAATTCTCGAGTGCAATTTATTTCCTCCTGAAGCAATTCTAATTTTCTTGCAAGTTCCGCAATCATCTCATTCTGTTCTGCTATCACATTATCTCGGATAGCCAGTGCGCTTTCTTTGTCATTTCCTCTCATTTTTGAATGATGGTTTGAGGATGGGATTTTCTGTGCTTTCGATCGGGTGAAGTAGGGATGTTCTGCCAGTTTATCAACACGGAGTAATTTCTGTTATCTGCAAAGTAAAACAACTCAAAGGCAAATGTGTTCGTTTCCGTACGTGATAAGTAATGCAAAATATTTGACAGGAAATAATCACACAGAGTTGTTTGAGTCATAGCCAAATTCATCCGTAGGTCATAGTGGATAAACTTGCCTTTGATCTCAACCAACGCATATAAGCACATAAAACAGTTATATCACACAAGACACTAAAATAACGCGTATCCTAATTGGGGTGACCCTTTTTGAGCTAAGGGTTCAGGCCTAACGATTTTTTGAAGAAAATATATGCTTCCTTAAAGTCAATCCATTAACCCCCAAC
>NW_025822222.1:0-1458 GCF_002878395.1 Capsicum annuum
GTTATACTTCTGCATATGTTATAAGTATTATTATTTAGTGCTCACAACAGGTACCAGTCATGGGTTAGCTTGTGGTCCATCGGGATTGTAAGAACCGTGTGATATCTAGGGTGTGGACTTGGGGCGTTAATATTCTGAAGAGATCCATCTACTCCACATTTTTGAAAATATTATAAGGTGTAAATCAGCTCATAAACTTTAGAGGATCCTCAACCAGCTTTTCAATAAGAACAATGAAGTCCGGCTACAAATATTAAAGAATAAATTTGTGAACATCACTCAAGGTAATCTTTCCATTGTAGAGTACTTTTTAAAGATTAAGAACTTATGTTCTGAGATTTATTTTTTGAATACGGATAAGGCTATCTCTAAAGCCCAAATGAGAATAATTGTTATTCGTTATTTGAAATCAGAATACATTTCTTTTGTGACATCAATTCAGGGATGGGTCCTACAATCATCCCTAGAGGAATTTGAGAATTTGTTTTCATCACAAGAGTTAGTTTTCAAGCAATTGGCTGGTGAATTTGTCAAAGAAAGGGAATAAAATGCTCTTGTAGCTTACAAAAGGAATATTAAAGGAAAAGCAAGAGATAGGCCTCACTCCAATTCTCAAGTGGTTCAAGCTCCCCTGGAAAGAAGGAAGAGTCTCTTAAAAATTATAGTAAGAAGTCTTTCAGCTGTTATCAATGTGGCAATACAGGGCACATAAGAAGATATTACCTAGCCATAGAGAGAAACATGGCTCATACTGAAAAAGTTGTTGAAGAAGAAGGCTGGGGAATATGCTTAGAAGCTAAAAGTCGATCCATAAATGCCTTAACTTCCATAAATTTGAAAAAAGATTAGATTGGATATAACACAATCCATCTTGTGGAGAAAAAAGACACTGATAAGAAGCAAGAAAATTTTAAAGACATTTAGACAGGTGACATGGTAGCTTCTATCAATGAAATCGAAGAAGCAGATCTTGAAAATGGCAATAAAAGTCTGGACATTGAGAATATTGAAATAGATTTTGAGCAGACAGTGTCTGAAACTCTATATGTCGGTGATGACTTTATCAGAGAGGAATTAAAGGTAGTAGAAATTGAATACTCTAACCAATCATCTATTGTATCAAGTTCAATCACTACTAAAAACAACTAAAAAATGACCACAAAAAACCGACCACATGTGGTCGATTTTTTATGTTTTTTTTAATTCTAAATTAAGTGACCACATGTGGTCTCTTTTATATTTTAAAATTTCAAAATAATTATTTCAATAATTTTTATATTAATTATTAATTATTTTACAAATAAAAATTTAAAAAAAATAATAACATCAACCACTTGTGGTCAAGTTTCTTAAAAAATATATAATTAAAAAATATTTTCAAAATCAACCACTACTGGTCGGTTTATAAAACTTATTTATTTAATTTATTTTTTAAAAAAATCGACCACTAGTGGTCAA
>NW_025822223.1:0-1973 GCF_002878395.1 Capsicum annuum
TGATAATTTTAATTTTTTCATAATAAATTAAATCAGTTTCACTAAAAATAGTTTTCAGTTAATAAATTTAATTGGAACCTTAGTGAATTTAATATTAACTTAATAATAATTTAATATGAATCATTTTAAGTCAAATTGATCAATTGATGACTCCAGTCAGGACGAATACAATGCCAACATCATGCAATTGCAACGACATCAATTAAAATTATAACATCATGCAATTGCAATGAAATCAATTAAAATTATAGTTGAACCTATGAACTCATTCTTAATTCTAGATAAATAAACTTAGATATTTCAAACAATGGCTTGATTTGAATCATTTCAACTCAAATTTATCAATTGATGACTCTGGTCAGGGCTAACACAATACAAACATCATACAATTGCAATGACATCAATTGAAATTGTAGTTGAACCTATAAACCCATCTTTAATTCTAGATAAATAAATTTAGATATTTCAAATAATGGATTGATATGAATCATTTCAACTCAAACTGATTAATTGATGACTCTGGTCAAAACGAACATAATATCAACATTATGCAGTTGCAACGACATAATTTGAAATTGTAGTTGAACCTATGAACTCATCCTTAATCCTAGCTAAATCAATTTAGATATTTCAAATAATGTCTTTGAATAAATAGAGGACTAACATATTGCAATAGATGACACTTCTATTTAAAATTATCAAATAATTATAGATTTCTATTAAAATAGATGTTCAATCTACTACGACGGATGACTTATCTATTTCTCATTATCAACAGATAATGACATCTGTTGCAATAGATGGCTTGTCTATTGGAAATTATCAAACGAATAATGATGTCTGTTGTAACAGATAACTTATTTAGTGGAAATTATCAAATAGATGTTTCCATCTGTTGCTATAGATAACTGGTCTGTTGGAAATTTTCAAACAGGTGTAGATGTCTGTTGTAATAGATGACTTATTTGTGTTAAGATATTTTTATTTTAATGTAATTTCATGTTCGAAATAAAAAAAATACTAATGCGGCAAAAGATTTTGTTGAATAACTCAAAAAATTCATCCTTGAGTTGTCTTATCTTGTCTTTTCAATGTCACCGTCACCATATCCTCATTTTTCTCAAAGCATTTCACCACCATAAATTATTAAGAAATATTTAAACCCATCTCTAGAGCTTTCTATCCTTCAATCATAAAATAATTCATCTCTTTTCTTTCTCTTTCTCTTCTTTTTAGAGTAAACCCAACCATCTCCTCTTTTTCTCTCTTTTCTTTCCTCTTTTGCCTAAGGATCATTTTGGATCTCAACCAATCTATATCTTTTCTTGATTGAAATTAGTGTTTTGATCTCTTTGCAGTTGATATGGCAGGTATGGGTCACTATTGCTCTTGCCTTCTCGTCTTCTTTTTTGCATGTTTCATCAAATTTTTCATATTTTCTATGATAAAAATTAAAATTGTGAAAATCATATTTTTTACATTAATTATTTAAATTATTTATTTACATTTATTGAGAAAATTGAAGGAAAGGTGTCTTTTAAGTCTTGAATAGATGAACCATTATTTTTATTAAAATATGTGAAAAAGTCATCTGTTAGGAGAACTTAAAAAGCCTTGTTAGAAGTATTGGTTTTTTGTTTTTCTTTTATTAGTTTCTTTGTTATTGATGTTGTTGTTGGTCTTGGTAGTGTTGGTGTTCCAACAGATGAATAGGTCTTCCATAATATTCTCCATCTGTTACAACTGATGAATCAACTATTGGAATAAATCCAAACAACTCTTCCAATAGATGACCCTTCTGTTGCAATATGTCGATCACATTTTGCAACAGATGGATCACCCATTGCAATAGATGGCTTATCTATTGGACAAATAGGGAATTTATTACAACAGAAGGGTCATCTGTTGGAATACTTATTTGATATGTTGTATTTATTGAATTTTGTGTTACCCCTTTTTTAAATTATGCAGAC
>NW_025822224.1:0-1452 GCF_002878395.1 Capsicum annuum
TAACCTGTTATAAACATCTGTTGCAATAGATGACTAACTTGTTGTAATAAATAGATAACCTGTTGAAAAATAATTAAAATACTAGGGAACTCAAATATTTTTAGGAGAACACAAATGTTTGTCCCATTGTCGTAGAGACGTCTTTAATTTTAGCTAAATCAATTTAGTTATTACTAATAATTGCTTAATTTGAATCAACAGATGACTAGCATGTTGCATCAGATGATTCATCTGTTGGAAATTATCAAACAGATAGAAAATCTATTGTAACAGATGAGTCGACTATTAGAAAGTAATTAAAATACTAGGGAACTTACGTTTTTAGGAGAACTCAAATGTTTGTCCCCTTGATCCTTTTGCATTTGATGTATGGTATATTATTTTTGTCTTCTTTACCTGTTTCATAAAATTTTTCATTTGTTTTACTTATTCGTTGTGCCCCTGTTGAAAAAATTAAAAAAAAAAATTAGGTCAAATTTTGTTCGTATATCTCTTGGACATTACTTCATAGCTTATTTTGTAAGTAAAATTATAATATTTGTTGAATTTCTTATTTGGTGTATCTGCTACTGCTACAATGGATAGAACCTGCAACATGAATCCAACATATGAGTCATCTATTGCAATAAATGAGTAATTTGTTACAATATATGACTAATATGTTGCAACAGATGACCCATATGTTGGATTCATATTACAACACTATAAAACGAAACCAACAGATGAGTAATATGTTGCAACAGATTAGTCATATATGTTGCAACAGATTACTCATTTGTTGCAATAAATTAGTCATATATGTTGCAACAAATTAGTCATATATGTTGCAACAAATTAGTCTTATATGTTGCAATATATTACTAATCTGTGCAACATATTAGTCATATATGTTGCAACAAATACTCATCTATTGAATTCACGTTACATGTTTTATCCATTATTAAAAAACAGCAGCAGCAGATACATCAAGATGAGAAATTCAACTAAAAAATAACAAACATTAAAAAAAATTTAAAAACATAAAAAAATAACAAAAACCAACAAATCAAGTTCCTCATTTTGTCATAACTTAAAAGCCCTAATTTTTTACTTGTGAAAATCGAAAAGAAACGATGAAAAACTCGAAGTTGTTGTCGCCGGAGAATGTTGTCACGTCGATCGACAGTTGAAAGTAAAAAAGGAACGGGTAAGAACTCAAAACTATTTGTTGTCAGAGGTTGAAGTTGCACAAAATTGAAGGGACAAATTTGAAAAGTTGTTGGTTGGGAGAAGTTAGAGAGAGAAACTATAGAAAAAAAGAGAGAAGAGAGAGAGATTGATTTGCAAAGGGAGGAAAGTTTTATGGGTGTGGGTTAATTTGTATTTTTGAAAAGATTAAAAAGTTTAGAAAATATTAATCAAGTCTACAATTAACCTAATCAAGTTTTTTAATTATGTGTGACCCTTTAAATT
>NW_025822225.1:0-1058 GCF_002878395.1 Capsicum annuum
CTATACTATAACTGAAAATTGGCTGTATCTAATAGTCCTGGTATACTGAAATCTGAAAAACTATCTGAGTGCTTTTACTTATACCGAGTTTGAAACTGAGGTAGGTAGTTGTTTAATTAGCATGCCCCAATGATGTATATAGTTAGGTTGGGGTCCAATCTCTGCCCTGACTGGAGGGGTGTCGATACTGCGCCACTGGTAAGGACATTTGTGAGTAACCCTTATCTGGCAGGTACTCAAAATGACAATGGTGGGAACCCTGAATTGATGGGTTAGTCACCTCATCAACCCTAATCTGACAGGTTAAGATGTCTCAACCTATGTTGGCTACATAGTTCTGAAATGCAAGGATGACTGCTAAGAATCACACCCTAAACTGGTAGGTGAGTTCCCATCCTTGGGTTCACTCGGTGCTAAATTTTACCCCATATGAAGTAACTGAACATGAGTTAACTGACTGTACATGGACTAAATAACTAACTTCCATTGACTGACGGAGTAGTACTACTATCTGGGAGTTATCTGAGATCATTAGATTTCTAAAGTTTACTAAGTCACATGACTGACTGAGTTCTATAGATTATAGCTTGACTAAGATTATCGTGATAAAATGACATGGATCTAGGCACACAACTATACTTTTTGGGTACTAATACCCCTAGGACTCGATAGAGGGAAACTTACACACACTACATGACTTGTTCACAAAATTGGAGTCTATAATTCATAATATCATAAGTAAGGGCTTTCATACTAATCATGATTCTCAACACCTTATACATGGAAAAGGGAATTTATATGACATGTAATTACTTTCATAGCTTCAATATCATGCTCGTTCCATGACACACAACAACAACGTGGAATTCATGTGAAATTATAAAGCATAGAGCATGGAATTCATATCAAATTATAATGGTTAACATTGGCTTGTCATTCAAATACTATTAATTCATGGAAACTTGGTTTATCACATACTAAGCATTTTATCAAAAACCTTGCATGCACTCTTTAAGGCATAGGTGTATTCACAAACTTACACCACTTTAATCCACCCA
>NW_025822226.1:0-2868 GCF_002878395.1 Capsicum annuum
TGGATTTTGTTCTTGGAGATTAATGTTTGAGAGAAATCCTAATATTGCTTGTGAAATAATAATGAACCAAATGACTGAAATCGGATATAATTGGGTATATATATAGGTGGGTGCTAAATGACCAAAAATCCTTTTTTAAAATAGCTTTAATTTGCTGAATAGGGACTTGCGACGGTGGGTGCGATGGTCCGTCGCTGTGTTGATAGTCCGTCAGCCCTGACCATCACTTTTAGGCAGAATGGGGTCTCGCCGTTTTGGCTACAACGGCTTGGGCTATGGTCCTTCGCAAGTTCAATGGTCCATCAACCTGACCGTCACACCTTATCCAGAAGGTGCCTCACTGTTTTCCTTTCGATGGCCTGAGCGATGGTCCGTCGCTAGTTCGATGGTCCGTCGGCTTGGGTCATCGCTCATAGGCAGAAGGTAGTTCCTACTTTATTATTGTGATGGTCGTGGGTGATGGTCCATCGCTAGTCCGACGGTCCGTCGGCCTCACCGTCGCATCTGGGCGATTTTACTACCTTCTGTATTTTGGCCAAAACTTTCTCCTTCGATGTCAGATTTTGACAAAATTAGAATCGTTGGAAAGCTAATTCAATTTCCCACGTGACGGATAGTGAAAATCATAAAAATACCATGTGTACAAAATTGGATTTGTATTTCAACTCAAGTTCTAATATCTTTGAGATAATTTTAAGCTAAAAAAAGACACGGGTATTACAATATCTCCCCCTTGAGAACATTCGTCCTCGAATGAGAATGACTGAGAGGGGAAATAATAAGCTGAACAAGCTGAACATAACATACGGATCATGCATATCAGATGCATGTATAACTGATTCATGAATGCATAACTGAGTGTTCCGAAGAACTAAGTTTCTCATAATGAGAATGCATGTCTGATGCATAAATACATGACTAAACTGGTACATGAGTGCATGACTATATATGCAATGGTACCTGATACCAAGTTTATGATGGAAACACAAACATGAAACTGAATACCAAGTTCATGATGAACACCGAACATGAAACTGAGTAAGCTTAAGAAGAACTCTTACCTTGAGCTTGGTCTAAGTTAGCGGAGAAGAAGTGAGGATACTTGGTGCACATGTCTTCTTCTATTTCCCAAGTAGATCCCTTGACGGACTGATTTTCCCTAAAGAACCTTAACTAGAGGGACCTCATTATTCCTCAATCTACGAGTCTGATAGTCTAAGATTTCGACTAGAATCTCTTCATAAGAGAGGCTATTCTGAACATCAATGCTCTGAATAACGACTACTACTAACGGGTCACCTATACACTTCTTGAGCAAAGATACATGGAAGACTGGATGAACTGAGGCTAGATCAGAAGACAATTCGAGCTCATAATCTACCTTGCCGAAATTACTGAGAACCTTGAAAAGACCGACATATTAGGAACTAAGCTTTCCCTTCTTGTCAAACCTCTTCACTCCATTTATGGAAGAGATCTTTAGATAAACAAGATCATCGATCTCGAACTCGAGATCCTTTCTACGAACATCTGCATAAGATTTTTGCCGTCTCTGAGCAGTCGGAGTCTTTCTCTGATCAATTAGACTTTCTTTAAGGCGTGGAATACTAAGTCAGGACCTATGACTGAGGCCTTACTAACTTCAAAGTAACTAATTGGAGATCTATATCTCCTACCGTAGAAAGCTTCTAATGAAGCCATCTGAATACTGGAATAATAGTTGTTGTTGTATGCAAATTCAATCAAAGGCAAGTGGTCATCCCAATAACCCTTGAAATCAATTGCACACACTCTTAGCATTTCTTCTAAAGTCTGTTTGGTCCTCTCTACTTGACCATCTGTCTGAGAATGGAAGGCTGTACTGAGATGAACTTGGGTACCAAGACTCTTTTGAAATGCTTTCCAGAAATAAAAAGTGAACTGGGTACCTTTGTCTGAGATAATGGATAACGGAACACCGTGCAATTTGACCAACTCCCTGATGTAAAGTTTGGCATAATCCTCAGCTGAATAGGAGGTATGAACTGGAAAGAAATAGGCTGATTTGGTCATTCTATCCACAATGACCCAAACTAAATTATGCTGACAACGAGTTCGAAGCAAACCCATCACGAAGTCCATGTTCACAACTTCCCACTTCCAAGTAGGAATACTGAACTCCTGCATAGGACCACTAGGCTTCTGATGCTTTATCTTAACTTATTGACATATGGAGCACTTCGCCATAAACTCTGCAAAGTCTCTCTTCATCCCACTCCACCAATAGATCTCCCACAAGTCGTGGTACATCTTTGTGGCCCCTGGATGAATAGAGTAACACGCACTATATGCTTCTGCAAGAATTCGCTGCCTTATGTCATCTACATCTGGAACACAGAGATGACCTGACAACGAAGAACACTAACTCCCCCTTAGGAGAAAACCTCTATTTTCTGATCCAGAACTGATTCTTTAACTTGACAAGGCTGGGATCTCTATCTTGCTTTTCTTTTACCTCGGAAAATAGAGATGATTCTGAACTACTCTGAACACATACACCACCCTCTGAAGAATTGACTAAGCGAACGCCTAGTCTAGTAAGCTGATGCACTTCTTGAGCTAACTTCTTCTTACTATTCATAACATGAGAAACACTACCCATGGACAATCTACTGAGAGCGTCATCCACTATGTTGTCCTTGCCAGAATGATAAAGGACACTCATGTTGTAATCTTTCAAGAACTCTAACCACCTTCTCTGATAAAGATTGAGATCTTTCTGTGAAAATACATACCGAAGGCTCTTATGATCTGTGAACACATCTACATGAACTCGAGATCGTGAGTAGGATAATTCTTCTCATGGGGTTCAAGATGTCTGGAGGCATA
>NW_025822227.1:0-2911 GCF_002878395.1 Capsicum annuum
AATACCCTATTATGTCATTTTTCCTCACTTTCTCTCAAGAACAAAATCATTCTCTCTCAAGAGATAGAAATCCTAGTCCAAGAAATCAAGGTCAAGCCCAAGAAATCCTTCAAGAACTTC
This sequence comes from Capsicum annuum, assembly GCF_002878395.1. Taxonomy (NCBI): domain Eukaryota; kingdom Viridiplantae; phylum Streptophyta; class Magnoliopsida; order Solanales; family Solanaceae; genus Capsicum; species Capsicum annuum. The sequence goes on from NW_025822227.1 coordinate 121, forward strand.
AAGAATCACACAAATTAAGGTATGTTAGATGTCCATCTATGGGTTTCTTTCACCCATAGAGTCCAAGAATCCCTTTTTAAACCTACAAGATCTCAGATTTATGATTTCCATGTTTGATGTAGATTGAATACATGTTCATGATATTAGTTGGGTTCTAATACATGGTTTAAATACAAGTTTTATGAAATTAAATAACATGTGTGATGAATATGTGATTATCTTGATAAACCCTTGAATGTACCAAGTGATTAATGCATCTATGATATTAATTTGGTTTGCAATCCATGATTATGATAAGATTCATGAAAATAGAATAGTATTTAGGGGGAAATTATATTAATTACATGCTAAACCCTTGAATTTACAATTAAGTATTGTATTCATGATGTTTATGTGATGACAATTATCATGTGAAATACTCATGCTCCCCAAGTATTTGCTAAAATGTTTATGTGAAGTAGATAGAGGAATCATGAGACGTTATTATGAGATCTTAATCATTTACAAGCTTATGCCCTACAAATGTTTGATAAAATGCTTATATGAATTGACTAGTGAAGGCATTCCATGTTATTATGTGATCCCATTCATGTACAAGTTAATGCATTACAAGTGTTTGATGAAATGCTCTGTGAATGAATTATGAACAAGTGAACATTGTTATGTTATTCAAGATTATGCTTTGCTTTACTTTTTATGCTATCGAGTCCTGGGGGTATTTAAAATCCAAAAATTTAGCTGTTTACCTAGATCCAGTGTTAGTTACAGAATAGTATCAGTCATGTCACGACCACTAGTACTCTCAATCAATTACAAAACTCAGGAAAACTTAGTAAACTCAGTCTCAGTCCAGTCCCGTTCAGTATACTCGGTTTAGTGTCTTTCAGTTGGGAGTAGGATTTAGCATCGAGCTAGTGCAGGAATGATGGCTTCCCTGTCAGATAGGCAGAGTCATTAGTAGCAGTCCCTGTACTCCAGAACTGCATAGCCAGCATAGGATGAGGATTCACCTGCCAGACTAGTCTTGACTACCTTCCAGGGGTCACCCGTCAGATTAGTCTTGGCTCCACCCAGGTGTCACCCATCAGTTAGGCTTAGTATCCTGGTTTTATAGTATTAGTACCCGTGGCACAGTGTTAGCACCATTCCAACTGGGGTTACAGGTTGGACCCCTATCAGTTTAGATTTGGTGCATGTCGGTTAGGTGATTACCTCACACAGTTTCAGTTTCAGTTTTGATCTTTAATAGGGAACTCAGTTCAGTTCTACAGAATTAGGATTGTCAGACACAGTCAATTTAGAAGCAGTAATTTAATTATCACTAACTCATATATCAGTTACTCAGTTATTAAAATTTAGTACTTAGCTTTAGAAAAGCTCAGTTACAATATGTATATAAATGCACAGTATTGCATACTTAGTATTTGTCGTAGTTTAATTATCTATGTACTCTCATGTTCAGTTATTCTATATCATTTAGTCAATTATTATTCATCCATATAAACCCTTGAATTCAACCTTACCTCATCTAGCATACCAGTACATTCCTACGTACTGAAGCATACTTTCCTGCGCTATGATGTTTCATATCATAGGTTCGAATGCTCAGGTTCCCAACCACTCATATTAGATTCAGATTCAGCCAGTGGCAGTAGATTTAGCAATGATTCCTCACCATTCAAGGATATTCCATTATTTTATATTTTTAGTAGATGTAGTAGTTGAGTAGATGGAGTTAGTTGGGGGATTGTTCCATCAACTCTACTTTCAAACAAATTTAGTTAGAGGCTTTTTAGACTAGATTTTTAGATAGTATTCAGTTTTACAGATGTTATATTCTATTAGTATTTCAGATGTTTTGAACCTTATGGTATTCAACCCATTTTCTGTATTAATTACAGTATCATTATTTAATACTCACAGCAGATACATTCATGGGTTAGCTTATAGTCCTTCGGGGTCATAAGCATCATGTGATGACTAGGGGGTAGTCCCGAGTCATTACAGTCTTATACTAAAGAATTGATGGAAAGAAATCACCAATCCATAAGATGGAACCCTAGCCTTTTTACCCCAAAAGCTCCTGGGAGAATTATGAGATGTTTTGGAATAGTTTCCAAGTGTTAATGAATAGAATATTAAGGTACACAACCTCCTAAGTGTATTAGAAGTCGTGGGTCCTTATTAGGATAAGTAGGGAAATATTTAGAATACCCACACTTAAATTTCTTAAAAACCTATCACAGGGATATGACTGACCCATATGAGTCACACCCTCCTATACAATCGGTATCCACCACTCGTATCCAAGCCTCAACCCTTGGATCAAATACTGTCTAGTATATAACTTATCCAACCAAGTCGTAACCATAACCTACGATCCATACCCATAACCCGTAACCCGTATCCCTGACAGAATAAAATATCGGGAGAATCAAACACTGCCTACCATATGAGTCCCTAATACGACTCGTACCAAATCCTTTTGACTTACACCTCCCAGTAGTACCCATTACAGTGACCAAAACCATCCTACCAACTAACACTGGTCAATATACGATAGGATCATACCACTCGTACCCCAGCATATGGGTCGTACCCATGAGTCATGTTGGGTCCGGAGAATGGGATTTCTTAGAAATTTCTAAGGGTGAAAACCTAGGATATCTCAAAACTAGTGTTTTGATCTCTTTGCTTTTGACATGGCAGGTATGGTTCACTATTGGTCTTGCCTTCTCATCTTCTTCTTTGCATGTTTCATTAAATTTTTCATGTTTTCTATGATGAAAAT
>NW_025822228.1:0-1741 GCF_002878395.1 Capsicum annuum
GAAGGCAAAAAAGGAATCAAGAGTCACTTTCTTATCTTCCACTACAATCATAAAGATATCTGCAGTCTTCTCACCATCATCAGATTCACTGGAGGAATTACCCAACCTGTTAAAGCTTGTTTTACTATGAGATCAGTTGTAGCCTGTCTTTTTAATTTTATAGGGATCTAGTCCCTATTTTTTCCTTGTAACTTCCAATGTTGTGATACTACTGATGGTCCATTTTGTGCATTGGATAATCCTTAATAAAGTGTTCAGGACTTCCATATCTATGACATACTTCTATAGTGCTTCCCTTTTTGCTGCTACTCCCACTTCTTTTAAATTAGATATTTGGTCTCATATCTCAACTACTCCAACTATTCATAGAGTTTGATTTAGATGATTTTAGTGCCAGAGATTTATTCTATTTTACCTTGATCTTTTCATGCCGTTGTTGTTTATTAAGTTCATGAGTCTTCAGATTTCCAAAGATTTCATCCATGGTGTGAGATTTTATGTTTCTAGCCTAAGTGATAGCATCCACTTTGCTTTCCTGGGATTTAGGCAAAACCACAAGTATTTTTCTCACCTGTTTGTATAAATGAATTGCTTCTCCTAAGTAGTGAAACTCATTAGTAATAGAATTAAACCTGGTGTGCATCTCATGAATGGTTTGTCCTTCTTTCATTGTGAAGGTTTCATACTGAGTGGTCAGCATATTTACTTTTGAGTCCTTCAAATCATTGGTTCCTTCGTGAGTTGTCTTCAAGTAGTCTTAGATTTCCTTAGCTATTTCATAGATGGACTGTTGTATTCATTTGGTCCTATGTTACAGACAAGTATTTTCTTTGCCTTGTTGTTTTTCTCAGTTCTTTTCCTATATTCATCATTGAACTCCCTCATACCTTTGACAACCATCTTTTCATTTCTCCTTCTTTGACTTCTTTCACTGGAACATAAGGACCATCAAAGATTATGTCCATTAGTTGACTATCTTCAGCCATAATGAAGTTGAACATCCTGGTTATCCACCACCCATAATACTGTCTATTAAATCTTTGTTGTCTAGTTGTAGATTGCCCTCTTCTAGATTAGGTGGAGCAAAGGTGTGAAAATTTTAGAGTGACCAGTCTCTAATACCAACTATTGAAACCCTTAGGGGTTCCACGGCACAATAAGGGACCAGCTCATCTTAATAACTCTACCAAGGACTCTCTCTACACCGATTACCTCTAATTAGTCTCACACTTAGGCAACTCTACCTAAGTAACTCTCTCAATAAAAGAACAAGACATTACTCTTATAGGTTGAGTAATTCTTTTACAAATTAGTAATCACTCAAGAACAATTTTCAATTCAAGCTCTCATAAAGCTATGAACTTGAGCAGTTCGATTATGCTGCCTCTCTTTACTCTTTTGAATTTGAAAAAAACCATTTGATGAAGAGGATTATCTTTGATTTTATAGATGAGTGATGATTAGGGATGAATAATCATTGGATCAACTATCCAAATTAGTACAAAATAGCATATGCAAGTTTGTTATACAAGAGGACAAAATTGTGCAGTTGATGTGCGCCAACTGTACCGTACGTTACATGTCTAGGTACCTGGTCCTTGAAAGTTTAGCTACTCATCATCAAAACTATATATAACAGACAGTGATGTTATTGACAATTATGATATGATGGCAAACAAATTTTTTTGTTGGGCTTCATACACTTATGCACCAAAGAAGTTGGATATTGATATGAAGAATT
>NW_025822229.1:0-1052 GCF_002878395.1 Capsicum annuum
ACTGCCTGGCTCCAGATTAATACCGAAATTGATATCTCTATCTAGAGAAATACCTAGAAGATTAGTAGGAAATACATATATGAACTCTCTACCCACCTCCACTGACTCTAAAGAAAGTGCCTCAGCACCAGTATCATGAACATAAGCCAAATATAATAGACAACCCTTCCCAACTAACCGCTGAGCCTGAATGAATTAAATCACCTTCTTAGGATACGAAATCCAAACACCACTCCACTCTAATCTAGGGAGATAAAGCATGGCTAAAGTAATTATCTTAGCATGACAGTCCAAGATAGCATGATAAGGAGAAAGCCAATCCATTCCTAAAATTACATCAAAGTCAACCATATCCAGGATAATCAAATCTACCTAGGTATCACGCCCCAAAATAGAAAAGGTATAGGATTGGTATACCCGATCCACCACTAAGGGATCACCTACTATAGTAGAAACACGAATAGGCACAACCATAGACTTAGAATTTATATCAAAGCTGGAAGAAAAGTATGCAGACACATAGGAGAAAGTAGAACCAGGATCAAATAATATCGAAGTAGGTCGATGACAAATAGAGACAATACTTGTAATGACTACATTAGAAGACTCTGCCTCAAGCTTCCCTGGAAAGGCATAACAATGAGCTCTGTTATCTATCGGTTAAGTCACTCTTCTACCATCTCTCCTACTAGCTAGTGGTGTACCTCTACCTCTCTGAGATCTGTCTCTACCCCTAACTGGGGGCGCTGCTGCTCTAATAGAGGCCTGATAACTCTACTTTGGATACCTCTGCCTGTATGCTAGACAATCTCTCTGAAGATGATCCTAACTACCAAACTCAAAATAAGACTTAGGAGCCACTAACTATCGTGAAGGACCTGAATATCAGGTATGGCCACCACGACCTAAAAACCGCTAATATGAACCCTGTAAAGCCTGTCCTGAACCATAAAAACTCCAACCAAAATATCCACCCTCTATTGTCTACATCATTGCCTGAACTGGCCTATCAAGCTGAGAGAAATAGTCTCTTCTAAAAGAATCCCTACCTC
>NW_025822230.1:0-1460 GCF_002878395.1 Capsicum annuum
TCGGGACTCGAGGGGTGCCTAACACCTTCCCCTCGGTCAACAGAATTCCTTATCCGGATTTCTAGTTCGCAGACCGAAAAATAAAAATTGAAGAGTCATTTCCTTTTTGAATAGGGATTCAATAAGGTGACTTGGAACACCCAAACTCAATTCCAAGTGGCGACTCTGTAAGTAAAGTAATCCCTTTTCAAAATGTCACTTTAATTGGAAAAACCTTTTTTTTCTAAAACCAACTCCCTAGCGGGGTCGGATGCGGTGAAAAACAGGGGTGTGACACCCACGGGGATTGTGAATGAGATTTTAATAGTTTTATCGTCAAGATAAAATGTCATGCTAGTAAACGATGATTCTATCATAAAAAATGAGTCTAATTGAATTAAAAATTTAGCCTATAGGCAATTTTTATGTCAGTAGATTCAATTTTATATTATTTGCCTCAAATTTATAAGCATGTATGTATATATGTATATTTTTGCAGTTATGCAACCTGCAAATTTCTCTAATATTTGAGATATTCCAGAGTTTAATAGTGAGAACTATAAGATTTGGAAGAAAAGAATTCTCCTTCACTTAGGGTGCATGGACATTGATTATGCTATCATAAAAGATGAACCACATATTGATGAAATTATCACTCAAGCTGAGATTGCTCTTTATGAACAATGGGAGTGCTCTAACCATTTGAGTGTTATGTTCATTAAACCAAAATCTTTGCTGGTATTCTTGGTTTTGCCGAACAACATAACAATGTCAAGCCATTACTGAAGGCTATTGATGAACAATTTGAGACTTCAGATAAGGCACTTGCCAGCTCCTTAATTATAAAATTCTCATCAATGAGGCTCACCTATGTGAGAGGTGTCGTGAATACATCATGAAAATACGAGACTTAGCGACTCAACTAAAGACTCTTGAGGTTGAAATGTCTGAAATTTTTCTCGTGCACTATATTTTGAATACTCTGCCTGCATAATATGGCCCCTTTAAGATCTCCTATAACACACATAATGATAAATGGTCTATCAATGAACTTATAGTCATGGGTGTTCAAGAGGAGGGTCGATTAGTGATGGAAACAGGAGAAATTACACTCATGACTACTAAAGGACATAAGTCTCATCAAGCTAATAAAAGGTTGAAAAAAAAAGCTCCACTTGATTCTGGCGTCAAAAAAGAATTCAAGTGTCGCATCTGTAGAAAGAAGGGACACATAAAGAAAGATTGTGTCAAGTTTCAATGATGACTTGAGAAGAAAGGTACTTCTATTTCTCTTGTTTATTATGAAGATAATATGATTGATGTTAATCATAACACGTGGTGGATTGATTCTACTTCTACAATCCACATTACAAATTCCTTGCAGGACTTAACAAACCTAAGGAAGCCGGTGAGAGCTGAGTGAAGCATCTATTTAGGAAACAAGATGCAGTCGTGCGTACAAGCTATTGGAACATGCACTT
>NW_025822231.1:0-1512 GCF_002878395.1 Capsicum annuum
TCTGGAAAGGGAACTGGGTTTAGCATGCATTTAAAACCATTATACAGGGTATGTGAAGTTTAACCGTTCTTAACCACCCATGAGCTATATAGGTCCAGTGTAACCCCTCGAACAAGCCCTGATGCATGTAGCCGCATGAACCAGAGATACCATAAGAGTAAGGGATTCCCAAGTACCCTTATCCTCCAAGATCATATGTACAGTGTACTTAGAGGCTTCCGCATACCTCATAGTATCATACACGGTCGGCATGACCTACCCCTCATGTCGACAAACATGAGTTTCTAGTGTTCGTTCATTGAACTCCTACCTTCACGATTAGCTATCACACCCTGCCAATATTGCTGAATTAAAACCATTTTCAACCAACCAAACCATTGTTATTAAGCGAGGCTATACATAGTGGTATCATCATACTGACTATAACTTACAAGTATTGTACTTAGCCAAACCTTTTTGAGATTGAGGGATTCCCATGTACCCATAGATCACATTATCCAATTAACTTGGGGAGTCCCATGTACCCCTCAAGTGTTCCATTATTATGATTACTTGGGGGATTCCATTACACCCCATAAGAATGATTGTTAACACAAAACCATTCCATTTTGACCATTCCAAACCATTTAGGGTTCCATTACCAAGTTTAAACCATGCATAAGTTCCATTAAAACCTAACAATGTAGTGAAAACATTCTCATAGGCATTTTATCAAACACATTGGGGGCATAGTATTTCGACAATCAAAGCCAATTACCAAATAACTATTCCCATGCAACAACTTATCAAAAACCACCATTAAAGCATATAAAAGCATAATTAAAATATGAAAAAGCATAATCAAGCATTTATAACTGAAACCCCTAAATTATATTTGAAATCCCAAAACCATACAATAATTAAACCATGAAAATATTGTATAAAACCATGCCTTTAGTTGGAACTAACAATGAGGGAAGATAACATGCCTTATACAAAAAAATCCACGAAAAGTACTTCACCTTTCTTAGCCTGTAGTGAACACTTGAGAAACCCTAGCCTCCAATCTCCAAGAGAGTGTTTAAAGAATGTATTTGGAGTGTTTATATTCTTTAACAAGTGCTATGAAAGGCCACTGAGGGTTATATAGTGGGGAAATGCGGGTTTTAAGGTAGGAAATGTCCAAAATACCCCTGACTTACAACTAAAAATAAGTCACGTAGGAGGGTACGATTCACCCATGCAATCCGTATCATAGGGTATGGGTGGTACCCTAACTCGTACCCTATACCTCCCCAAGATCCTTCACACTGGTTCCAATACGACTACACAAACCCAACTCGCACCTTAGGGTATAAGTGGTACCCCCAAACTATATCATAAATAGTTTCCACAAGACCAACCAATCAAGCACTATACGACATGGCATTGTACCCCTCGCATCCAAACATATGACTCATACAATGTTGAGTCGTATCTTGGATAGTAACCAAGCCAACCCTACTACCCAACATACGAGTGAACCATCAAGAC
>NW_025822232.1:0-1015 GCF_002878395.1 Capsicum annuum
ATGACTCTCCTATTTTTACCAAATATGCAAAGGTCGCTCTGACAGCGGACACCATCCTAGTATAATATTCTCCTTCTTGAGTGCAAGAGAACATAGATACCATTTCCTCCTCGGACATGGGGGGCTACACTTTGGTAGCTTTTTTCCTCCAACGAAAAGTATAATCTCAAAAACTCTCAACGCTCTTTTGTTTAATCCAATCTAGTGAATACCGATCAGGGACTATTTCAATGTTGAATGCGAACCGGTCAAGAAACTCTTGGCCAATGTCTTCCAACCAGTCTACCTTTTTGGCTCCTGAGACATGAATCACTCCAAGGCTTCACCATTCAAACTTCGACTGAATAGGCGCATTAATAATGCCTCATTTTTCCCTATCCCTACTAGTTACTCGTAGTACCTTCTTAGACGGGCCATTGGATTTCCGGTATCGTTAAGCATCTCAAACTTAGGGACCTTGTATGCTTCTGGTAGGTCTACTCCTGGGTGAACACACAAATCGTCATACCCCAAACCATCGTGGTCCTTGGCCCCGTGAGACTCTTTGATCCTCATGATCTCTTCTTGCATGGCTAGTAAATTCCTTTTATGCTGGGCCCTCCATTCCTTCTACTTCTCCTCAAATGGTCCATCTCGGGGTTAGGAAGGTGTTCATAAATATCAGGGGATATGATGGCTTGAGGGGGATTTGGAAGGAAGGCTTGATTTTGAAGATGAAGGAAATTTGGTTGGTAAGTGGGGAGAACATTTTGGAAATTGGGAAGGTTATGTGGATCTTGTAAGTAGTTTGGTGGAATATGAGAGGGATTTTGCAGATTTGGAAATGAATTTGGTGGATTCGAAGGTAGCTTTGCCGTATTTTGTGGATTTGGGAGTAAATCTTACGGATTTGGGAATGCATTTTGTTGATTTGAGAATGTGTTTTGAGGATTTGGGAATGCATTCGAAGACGGGTTCTGTAGGGTTGTGGATGGATTTTGTGGATAGTAGGCGTCTGGATTATTTTCACGATTAG
>NW_025822233.1:0-2487 GCF_002878395.1 Capsicum annuum
TTTAAGAGGAAACACAAGATAACAAGTAAGGAACTTCTAGCCAAACTGGCCAATGAAATTGACTTAAAAGATGAAAAAACTGAATGAGTAGCAAATATGAAAGTATATCCAAAAATTAAAATCCATCAGTCATTGTTGAAAAGAAAAATGGTAAAGTGGACTAGAGCTGGACACTTTGCTAAGGGACTGTGACTAGCTAGCATGGCCTAAATGAAGACCCACTAAGAACAGGATTAGAACTCTAAGAAAGCAACTTGGCGAGCACCAAGGATTAGTAATATTTTTAGTCAAGAATGAAACTTAAACCAACAACTCCTGAAGTAAAAATAAGGGAAGCCAAGGCATCAATTTCTGAAGTCTAACTTGCATCCCATGCCTTCTATTTGAGGTTCTAATTAGGTCAATGGCAGTAAAAACAAAGAGGTCAGAAGTTGGGCAGAAATCCCATTCCTTATTGTTTCCATTTCCTTAAACCTGACCAAAACCACAAGAAGAAGGCCTGGAATGCAAGTTTAACTTCAGAAATTGCCACCTTGGCTTGATCCCATATTTTTACTTTAGAAGTTGTTGCTTCAAGTTTCATTCCTGACCGATAATCTTACCACCCTCGGTGCTTGCAAAATTATAACCTTAGAGTTCTATCCGGCATTTTGTAGGTCTTCACTCAGGAAATGCTAGCAAGACGATTTCCCTAGCAAAGTGCACAGCTCCAGACTACTTCATAATTTTTCTTTTCAAAATAACTGGTGGATTTTCATTTTCTGATACACTTTTATTTTTTCATCTCATTCGGTTTTTTTATTTTTCATGTCAATTTCGGTGGCCAGATTTGCTACACGTTCCTTGCTACCTTGTGTTTCTTCTTTAATAAGGTCTGAGTTGATATATGATCTTCAGCACCTCCCCTTTCCCTCAAAGATATTCTCTCAAGCGCCTTCTGTTATATAAGCATCACCCCGAGCAACCCAGCTATATAAATTTGGATCAGGGCAATAACTATATTGATTTCCATTCTTGGTTGCAGTAGTGCAAGGCTTCAGAGGCATTTCAAAAGTCCATTGAACCTTTAAAATCAATCCAATCACTACTGAATCTTCACACTGCCACCAAGAACATGGTCATTTCTCCTAACTTGACACATAAACATTAGCAAAATTATTCTTCAACCTTAACAGGGCATTGACACCACCTACTTGGTCTCTCTATCTTATCAGTTGGAACCTATCAATCTTAACTGTAAAATATAATATTTTGTTTGAATGATTAATGCCTAATCGGTAAAAAACTTCATTCGGAAAATCAGTGTACTCTATGTGTTTTCACGATAACATGATCAGTAATATATATCTCCCATATATTAAGTGGTTCCATCTGCAAGCAGCTTATTCCTCTAAACCTATCTAGCCTTTTATGTTACTCGGGCAAAAGTTGATCCACTTTTACTTTTTTTTTTTGGAAACATCTTTTATCTACAAACAAGAGAAAAACAAAAATAACATTACAATTAATGCTTGCATAGTTTAAAAAAGGTACCACAAAATTCAATAAAGTGGTAACACAAAAAACCTATCTATTGAAACCAGTGACCAATTGCAACAGGTGTATCATATGTTAATGAAATCAAATAAGTCTTGATATTAGTTTGATTTCTTCCAACAGGTGGACCGTCTGTTGCAACAAAAGGGTATTCCAATAGTCAATTCATCAGTTGCAACAAATGGAGAATCTGCTGGAAGACCGATATTGATTCATTAGTTGCAATAGTTGCAACACCAACACCACCAACAACATCGACAACAAAGAAACAAAACAAAAATAACCAACAAGGTTTTTCAGTTCTTTCATCAGATGACTTGAAATTTTATTAAAAATAATAGTTCGTTCATTCAAGACTCAAAAGGTACCTTTCCTTCGATTTTCTCAATAAATAGGATATGGGTAATGGGTGAATAATAAAAACAATAGATGCAAATAACTAATTTAAATAACCAGTGTAAAACTATGATACAATTTCAATTATCATCCTAGAAAATATGATAAATTTGATGAAACAGGCAAAGAAAAAATGAGAAGGCAAGACTAATAGCAGAGATCGCAGATCTAATAGTGAACGATACCTGGATATTAAAAGCAAAGGGATCAAAATTATAATTTCAGTCAAGAAAAGATATAGATTAGTTGAGATCCAAAAGGATCCACAGGCAAAAGAGGAGAGAAAAGTGAGACCATAGAGAAAAAAATGTTTGGTATTACCCTAAAGAGAAGAGAAAGAGAAAGAAGAGAGATAAATTATTTAATATGTGGTTGAAGGAGATTAGATGGGTTTAAATATTTATTGATAATTTATGGTGGTGAAACTCTTAGAGGAGAACAAGGAGACGATGATGGTGACATTGAAAAGATGTCTATAATTGTTTTATAATTTTCAATAGATGTATCATCTATTGCAACAGGTTAGTGATAGGTTGATAACTTCAACTACAATTT
>NW_025822234.1:0-1774 GCF_002878395.1 Capsicum annuum
CAAGAAATGCAAGACTTAAATGAGAATCTCCATTTGAATGGGACTCTACACGTCAAAAAATACTGTATAACAGCTGAATGCAACAAATGCAAGTATCAAATTGGGTTGAAAATATATATCTACAAGAACTAATACAAGCACAAGAACTTTCCTAATTAAAAATAATGTTGCTTTTTTTTTTGTTTCCTATCCAGTGTCCGGTGCCCACATTGGAGCCTCAACTAATCTGAATCGTGTGTTGCAGGGCCCATTAAGGTGCAAGCGCTCCCAACAGAGTTTTCTCTATACCAGGGTCGAACCCTCGACCTTTGATTAAGGGTGGAACAACCCCATCCACTGGACCACAACCCATGTTGGTAACAATGTTGCTTTACTTCATCACATCAATAAAGTTTAACCAAAAGAAACCAAAATCAATATAGAGTAACAAAAAAAAATAGGTATCCTTGTAACTATTAGAAAAGATACTACTACTTTCTAATATCAAAACATTCGTAAGAAAAAAAAGATCTAAATAAGAACAACTACTATTGTAATGTTTTGTGACTGGTATTATCGTGTCCTTGAACTTTCAAACTGCTCCCTAGATCTTTTGAAACCACCATGCTTGCTAGTAACATTTTTAGTTGCCTCACTTTCACTGATTGCTCCATCATTCTGCTTCCGTCTGGCATAATTCCATAGTAGTGCACCATATCTGAGTCGATGGTTGACAACACCAAAAAGTCTACTGGAGATATCAAACATGTCATGACTAACATACTCAGCGAAGGCACATACAAACATACCACAATCACTGTAAAAAAGAAAATTAGACAAATCACTTATAAAACAACATATATATTAATATAAATACATAAAAACATAATTTAAATGTAACTTACTTAGATTAAGGTCCTTGCTGTGGTGTATCCTTCAAAATGACATACTCCAAAGGTTCATTCAGTGATTTATCAATATATGCAGCTCCCCGCTATCAGTCAATATCCGATTGTTTTTCGTAAAAATTAGTGGCAACTAAAAACATAGGTATCATGGTAGAAAGAGATCGAACATGATCTAAAACATTCTTTGAATGAAAAACACCTCCCATCATCGAATCATAAATATATTGACAACTTTGTCTAATTTGGAAAACAACCAATATCCAATGAAATGACTCACTAACATTCACAGGAATGATGATATTATCAACTGAATCTCAGGGAACATTGGCAAACATTTTGTAACCCCAAATGTACTGACTAATATGGTGTTTAAGAGTGATATAACTCATTTCTTCATTCAAACTCAACCATTGTTGATAGATTGAACGTATCTGTTTAACAAAGAAGACATCTGTAGTGATGTATGTAATAGGCTTCACGACACTGTACTTTAATTTTGTCCTAAAAAAAAAGACAAAAATAATTCATAATACTTTTACCATGATCTAAAAACATATACTTTATTATGGTAAGATCTCTGTTTTTTGCGTACTTAAAAAAAAATAATTCACAAAACTTTTGCCATGAATGTAAAACAATATAACGCACCAATTTGTTTCACAATTACAAGTTATATTTCAACTAACAATCATTAACAACAACAAAAGTGGCATTGCAACTTTCAACCATAACAACAACAAAATTGAAATTTTCAACTTTCAACCACTAACAACAACAAAAGATATATTTTAACATAATCCGAACAGTAACAAGATCAAGAATTATATTTCAACTTTAAATCACAAAAACTCAAAAATTAATAAAGGCTAATTTACATGCATGCCATT
>NW_025822235.1:0-3761 GCF_002878395.1 Capsicum annuum
GTTTGAGATTGGTGACTATGTCTACCTCATGATCTCTCCTATGAAGGGAGTAAAGAGATTCATCAAGAAGGGAAAGCTTAGTCCCCGATATGTCGGTCCCTTCTAGACTCGAATTGCCTTCAGATCTAACCTCAGTTCATATAGTCTTTCATGTCTCTTTGCTCAAGAAGTGTATAGGTGACCCATCAGTCATAGTCCCTATTCAGAGCATAGATGTTTAGAACAGCCTCTCTTATGAAGAGATTCCAGTCAAAATCCTAGACTATCATACTTGTAGATTGAGGAACAAAGAAGTCCCTATAGTTAAGGTTCTTTGGCGAAAGCAGTCCGTAGAGGGAGTTACTTAGGATGCAGAAGTAGATATGCGTGCCAAGTATCCTCACCTCTTCTCCGCCAACTCAGATTAAGCTCAAGGTAACAGTTCTCCTTAAGCTTACTCAGTTTTATGATTAGTGTACATCACTAACTTAGTATTTAGTCTCATGATCATGTTCCCATGATAAGCTTGGTATCAAGTACCACTGCATATTAAGTCATGCATTCATGTATCAGATCAATTATATAGTTATGCATCAGACATGCATTCTCATTGTGAAAAAACTTAGTTCTTTAGAACTTTCAGTTATGCATTTATGAATCAGTTACGCATGCATCAGAATGCATATTCAGTATGTTATGTTTAGCTTGTCAGTCACATCCGTCATGATATCATGTTCTATTTATTCATGTTCAGTTCATTTTTTCCCCTCTTAGCCAGTTTCATTCGAGGGCGAATGTTCACAAGGGGGAGATATTGTAATACCCGTGCTTTTTCTTAGCTTGAAAATCATCTCAAGAATGTTATAAATTTCTTTGAAATAATAATTCATTCTTATAAACATGGTATTTCCATAATTTTCACTTCCTATCACGTGGGAAATTGAATAAGCTTTCTATCGATATATAATTTGCCCAAATCCGACACTCGGGCAAAGAGTTTGAGCCTTTTTAGTGAAACAGTGTTTGACCTGAGCCTTCAGCGCGTCGCGGAGATAGCTCAAATGGAAATTGGTAAATTCCAGTGTTGCTCCATGATACTGGCACGTCGTGCCAAAATTCTAGGTCATAGATAAGGTGGCAACGTGATAGCTCCGCATCGTGCCACCATGCAGTTTCCCAATTGTCAAATTTCAGTGACATGGCGTGATAACGGCGCATCGCGCCAAGTGTCCAACTCAGAAAATTTTACTGAAAATATAATGACGTGTACAGGGTTAAAAAGGTCAAATTCCTACTCCTATATAATCCCTTTAACACGTGATTCAGCCACTTTTCATCCAAAACATATTAGTTTCTCTTAAGTTTATCTCAAGAACAAACTAGGGTTTCTATTGAGGATTCAAATTCAGGAAGGTTTCACCATCAATCGTCACGAAATCATGAACTAAGGTATGAATAGTGTTAATTAATAGACTCTTTTCGTCCATGAAGTTCAAGAATCCCTTTTCAACTACAAGTTATGGATTTTCTTCATGTTTTCATGCTTTGTATGTTCTCTTTCATGTTTATAAATGAGGAATTGATTTCTATTCCATGATTTGATGATAAATTCCATGTGGGTTGATTAGTATAGATAAAGATTTATGAAATCTCATGACTAAAACCTTGTATGATGAAATTGGAATTGAACCATGATGTTTAGTTTCTATACCATGATGTTTACATGTACTATGTCTGCCATGTGTTTGATTAAATGCCTAGATGAAGGAAATTTTTCTAACTAGCATGATATCATGAAATCCCCATAAATTTACAAGCTTATGCCTATTAGAAGTTTGATGAAATGCTTCAATAAACATATTGTGGTGGTTATTATGTATTCAAGAATATCAAGTCATGTTAGTTTCCTTCTATCGAGTCTTGGGGGTACTTGTACCCAAAATATTAGCTGTGTGCCTAGATCCATGTCATGTTTTCATGATACTCTTAGTCAAGCTATGAACTCTTAGACTTCATATAGTCTTATAACTCAGGAAAAATCTTCATGATCTCATGACTCAGTCAGTTATCAGATATCAGTAGTATTCCATCAGCCACGGAAATTCAGTAACTCAGTCCATGCTCAGTTTAGTTCAGTAAATCATGTTTAGTGTCCATTCAGATGGGAGTAGGAATTAGCACCGAGTGAACCCAAGGATAGGGACTCACCTGTTATACGAGGGTGTGATTCCTAGAAGTAATTTTTGTGTTCCAGAACTATGTAGCCAGCATAGGTTGAGACATTGTAGCCTGGTATATGAGGGTAGATGAGGTGGCTTAACCTATTATGTAAGGGTTCCCACCGTTCTCGCTAAAGTTACCTGTTATATGAGGGTTACCACATATTGTCCTTACCAGTGGTGCAGTATTGATACCCTTCCAATCAAGGCATAGATTGGACCCCAGCTCAGCTATTATAGCACCTTTGGGGCATGTCGGTTAGATACTACTTCCCACAGTTTCATGTTATAGAATTAGGACTATCAGATACAGTCAATTAGTCTCACTAATAGAACTCAGATAGTTCTTCAGATTTCAGGACTGTCAGATACAATCAACTCAGATACAATATGAAACTCAGATAGTTCTATCAGATTCAGGACTGTCAGCTATAGTCACACATATTATCAGTTATACTCAGATACAGTCACTCATGTTATCAGCATTATTCAGATATAGTCCTTCATGTTATCAGTCATAGCAGTTACTAGCATATCACATTATCAGTATACAGACTCAGAAATCATGAAATCACGTTGTCAGTTATAGTTACATATTTATGCATGTATTTTCACGTTCATGTTAGACAGTCAGTTAGCATTATTCATGCATGAAAACCCTTACATATAGCCTACCTCACATATATACTCGGTATATATGTACTGACGCATTCGCGTTATGGTGCTTTCTTTTATGTTACACCATAGGTTCAGAGACACGAGTTCCAGATCAGCAGTAGATCCAAGATTTAGCAGTCAAAGTAGAAGTGAGCCCTCATCCTTTGAGGACATAATAATTTTCTAATATATCATTGATTAGCTTATTAGTTGGAGTTATTTGGGGACATATCCCATCAACTCCTTATTCAGATTCTTCAGACAGTAGAGGCTTCCATATGAGATATAGACTAGATACAGACTATCATGTTTTAGACTTCAATTTTGTTTTGGGTATTCTATTACCCCACACAAATGTTATGTTATTCAGTTATGTTCATGATCGAGCCTTATGGAATTTCAGTGCATGTTTCTATATTATTATGTTATCTTATACAGTATACAAGTACAGATATCAGTCATGGGTTAGCTTGTGGTCCTTCGGGGTCATGAGCACCGTGTAGTATTTCAGTTCAGCAAATTGGGTCGTTACATTATCTTACATGAACAGAAATTCTTATAATCATATCCTAATCGCATGTTCTAATATCATGGGTATTCCGACAACATATACATTTCACAATGATAACATGGAAACCATTTAAACATAAGAGGAGGACAAGCATGTCTCATTTAGTTCAGGTTTGAGCTATGAGGCATAATTTCTATGCTTTCAAGCATTTTAACAAACACCTTGCATGCACAATTTTGGGCATGGGTGAAATCATAAAAATTACAAATCAATAACAACCAAATTTGTATGTTTCTAACTCATATACTACCATAGTTTCATAAAGACACATAAAGATTCCAATTTGGGAATCATTCAACTATAATCACATGAATATCATCAACCCACATCATAAA
>NW_025822236.1:0-1144 GCF_002878395.1 Capsicum annuum
GAACTCAAATAGTTCCATTAGATTTAGGGCTATCAACTATAGTCACCCATGTTATCAGTATCTAGTATTAAGGCTATCAGATATAGTCACTCATGTTATCAGTTATATCAGCTATCAAAAATCATTTGCCAGTCATATTAGATTTCAGTAAACTGATGCTATCAGTACTCTGTTTTAGGACTATCAGATATAGTCAATTAGACCAGTCCTTTATAATCAGGACTGCCAGAAACAATCATTCCTTCATCAATAATGAAGTATCAGTCTTCTAGTATTCAGTAATACAATATCAGTTCTTCACTTATTAGTAATTCACAGATCAATATTAGTAAACGCAGTCATTTAGTATCTCAGAACCGGTGAACTCATGTTGTCAGTATTCAAACTCAGTAATTAGTTTCGTCATAAGTTTAGTAGTAGTTACTTATGTATGTATGTGTTCTCACATTCATATCCGTCAGCATTGTTCATGCATACAAACCCTTTGCATTTAGCCTACCTCACTCGTATACGCAGTACTCTCAGTTGTACTAACGCATTCGCGCTATGGTGTTTTATTTTATATTACACCATAGGTTTAGATACATGATTTCTAGACCAACAGTAAATAGCAGTAGGATCTCAGCTGTCAGAGTTCGAGCAGTGAGTCCTCGTCTCTCGAGGGCATAATTATTATTTATGTTATGGTTTATTTCAGTTCAGTTTTTCTAGTCAAAGTTAGTTAGGGATATGTCCCATCAACTCCCTATTTAGATAGTCATGTTAGATGTTTTTCAGACTAGTATGTTCAGACTTTAGATATTATTATAGTTGTTTTAGGTATTCTATACCCCATTCTCATGTTATGATTATTCTATTTTGAACTTTATGTCCTTACAGTATTATGTTTCCGCATTTATGTTCTATATTATGCAGTGTACATGTACAGATATCATCCATGGGTTTGGTTGTGGTCCCTCGGGGTCATGGGCACCATATAGCATTTCGGTTCAGCAAATTGGGGCATTACAAATTTGGTATCAAAGCCTAAGGTTCAACAGTGTCCTAGGAAGTTTGAAAGCCACATCTAGTAGAGTCTTGTACATGTGTGTGTTATGCACCACACTTATGTGCAGGAGGCTATGAGGTGTTTAAGAAATAGTTT
>NW_025822237.1:0-3336 GCF_002878395.1 Capsicum annuum
TTTTTCATCAAACTAATTAATAAGGAATTTCAAGAGAGATTTATCTCCGTACTTATTGGTGATTAAGGCATGTTACTCATCCGTCATTGTTAATTTTGTTAA
The DNA here is from genome assembly GCF_002878395.1 of Capsicum annuum. Classification (NCBI taxonomy): domain Eukaryota; kingdom Viridiplantae; phylum Streptophyta; class Magnoliopsida; order Solanales; family Solanaceae; genus Capsicum; species Capsicum annuum. The sequence continues at coordinate 103 of NW_025822237.1, forward strand.
AACATGTGATTGAAAGTATTGTTCATGAAATTATTGTGATGGTTTTGTAACATGGGTTGGGGTTTTGAATGTTTACAAATTAAAGAATGTTTCTCCTAGTTTATATATGATTATCATACTTTAAATATTTTTTTAAACTTGTGGGTGCATGGGGATGGTGAATGAACAAGGAAATAGTGATTTTCCCAAACTTATGACTTTTGAAGTGGTTATAATGCCAACCCAATAATGGAAATTATTTTTAGTTATGAGAATTGTGGAAATTTTTAAAATCAAACTAGCCTCAAACTCATATATAATATAAAAAGGTATTTGAAATGAAATGATATGACTTATTGAATAAAGGGAGTTGGTGCTCCCTAATGTGTATTAATGAAAAAAAGGAGTTGTTCTCCTCGAGTTAATGGAAATTATTCTGGCATCAAGTGTTACCTTGCAAATGTAGTTGGTATGACTATAACAACATTGTATGCCTTAATGTTAAATGTGGTTCAATGAAATAAAATGTATGATACTTGTTTTAATAGGTATATAATATGGGTTTTCTAGCTGAGTCGTGAAAGTAGAGTGCCAAGTGACCAATGCTGGAAACCATGTTTGCTGAAGGAGGGGTCAGAGTTACCAAGGAGGTACAAGTTCCTTTAATATTTAATTCATGATTAGGGAGTTTCGAGTCCCCAGCAAATCATTATATGAGATTATTCCCTAGTTCATATGGCTACACGTACTGTGGACCAACCAAGGGATGAGAGTTGGGGTCTATATAGCCCATGGGTACTATTATATGATTGTTAACCTACACAATCCAGGATAAAGTTTTGAAAAGCATGTTAATCCTTGTTCCCTATCTCTACATGTGATATATATATTTATGTATTTTCATTTGATTATGTGTGTTGGATATTGAATGACTTTAAATTGTTGATCATATCATTATTTTATCCTTATCCCCGAGTTACATGCTAGCATTCATCCCTCTAACCATTTTCGAATATTGTATCCCCATGCAATGCAGGAATCAATCATAATTTGGCTATTCTTGTTTTATAACAGGTGATCCGGGCCCCGTTTTAAATTCAGAATAATGCGGTGAGCTTCCATACTTTGGAGGACTCAATTTCATGCTACAGATTTTGTTCTGACTTTACTTTTTTTAGGTCTTATTTTTGGTTATGGTTGAGGGCATGAACTAACTGGATATTCTTTGGTTTAAAATACCAGCCTTGTTGGACTACTATGGGCATGGGGGTGTCGGTAGTGGTACTGGTATTGGAATTGATACTGATATTGGTTGGTTTCTTGCTTGTGGATGATTGGTATTTGTAATAGACTTATTATAATGTCTTTAAATTGATAATCTTTTATCTTGTTATATGTTCGAAATTCAGCCGACCTTGCTTGTGGTGTATTTAGTTTAGTTAGGTGAAGGGGGTGATCTCTGGTCCATACAGGACTTGAGATACCCGTCACAGCTAGGACCTGGTTCAGTTCGTGAATAAGGTGGTATTAGAGCCTATTTTTGATATCTTTTGGTTTCCAACAAAATCGTGTCAAGTAGAGTCTCTTTTATGAATGTGTAACACACCAAACTTATAAGGAAGAGGCTACAAGACATTTATGAATGTTTCCCTTTATTAATATTCTATTACAAGAAATAGAGTCTAAGGCCTTGAGTCTTTCTAACTCCCATATGTTCTATTTTTTATCATGCCTCTCTGATGATCTAAAGCTCATGGAAACTCCTATATCCCGCTTGAGGACAATGCTAATAGGATACGCCTTTCTTATAGGATACAGACCCAATCTAGGGGTCTAATTCCTGATTTCCCTCCTGGAGTTCTTTCGGTCCCCTTTTGTCCACCTCGAGCTCCTCAATTGATGTATCAAATTCTGAATTTCTTATGTCCGTTCATATAATGGCTCAGTTGGTAGCATCCCAGTCTGAGTATGTAGCTTCAGTTACTCCATCGTTTGAGGCCATAAGGGTTATATTATTTATGAGGTTGAGTCCTCCTATGCTCATTGTTGTTAAGGTTGAGGAAGATACTCAAGATTTTATTAATGAGATGGATAAGATCTTCCATATTATGCATGCCACTAATATAGAAGGTATAGAATTTTCTACCAACCAAATAAAGGATGTAGCCTACTAATGATATAAGAAATGGGAATAGTATCGGGGAGATGATGTCGAATCTACACTATGGGATAATTTCTCTGGTACTTTTCTGGAGAATTTCTTTCCTCAAGCGTGGAGGGGGGAAAAAGAGGAAGGTTTTCATTAATTCAAAGCAATGTAGGATGATGGTCAAGGAGTATGCCTTGCAATTTCATCAGTTGTCTCGATATACTCCCAAGTTAGTGTCTAGTATGAGGGAGAAAATGAGGAAATTTTCTTTTGGTTTGTCCCATGATTTGATTATAGAGAGTAATGCAGCCTTGTTGAACGAGGATATAGATATCTCCAGATATCAAAATCAAAATAATGGATAGATACCTTTGCAATAATAAGTTATAGGAGTTATTCCTTATGTTGGAGGTGGAAAATTTTCAAAGAAGTGGATCGAATCATGCACCAATATTGCTTTACTGCAATACTAATCAAGACTATTTGATCAGACCATTTAGGTTTCTTAATTTTTGTCTTAAAGAAGAATATTTCTTGGAGGTTATAAAGAAGAATTGGAAGGTAGATATTGAGGGTAATCCATTCTTTATCTTTCTTCAAAAGTTGAACAGAACCAAGGCTGCATTGACTCAATAAAGTAAGCAAACTTTTGGGAATATTTTGCGAGAGATTACTACACTTGAAGAGATGATCAAGATAAGGGAGAGGCAGATTGATGAGGATACTTTTGGGATGACTAGGGAAGTATTATTCAATGAATAGGCTGAATTAAAAATGCAGCTAAAAAGAGAGGAAGACTACGCGAAATAAAAAGTTGGTTTTGGGTGGTTCAAGGATAGAGAAAAGAACACAAGATTCTTTCAAGCTATTGTGAAGAAAAGAATGAATAGACTGAATAACTAGTTAATAGTTTTATGTTTTACTTTTGTCCCATATTTTCAATTAAAAATTGGGAGTAAAAACTCCAATTGCCTAAGGACCCCATATCACCCATGAAAGAGGGATGGAGGTGCATGATATTTATGATAAACAACTTGACTTAGCTTAATTCTTAACATTATCTTAGAAATAAGGTTGTAAGTTGAATTAGCTATTCTCATAAGCAT
>NW_025822238.1:0-3310 GCF_002878395.1 Capsicum annuum
TATATGGTGGATCGGGCACCACGCCGGTATGGATATATATATATTGGATTGGGTACCACATCGGTACAGATATGTATATGTTGGATTAGGTACCATATTGGTACAGATATGTATGTGATGGATCGGGTACCACGCTAGTACGGATATGTATTTGTTCGATCGGGTACCATGCCGGTACGGATATGTATATGTTAGATAAGGTACCATGCTAGTACGGATATGCATATGTTGGATCAGGTACCACACCGGTACGGATATGTATATGTTGAATTGGGTACCACTCATGTATAATATGTATATATTGGATTTGGTACTACACCGGTATGGATATGTAATGCCTCGAGAGTACACCCTAGGTGCCACACGGTGCTTACAGTCCAGAGGGACCATAAGCTAACCCATGAGCTGGTACCTGTTGTGAGAACTAAATAAAACTGATAACAATAGATTATATGTAGAATTTAACTAAGAAATGCCATAAGGTTTTAAATCATAGTTCTGATAAAGTTTGTAAAATAAATATGAGAATACTGATATAACTTTTGATATGACAATTGAAAATTGAAGACTGACTAACTGTCTGTACTAGCCTGAAAATCCTCTACTGAATGACTGTGGAGCTGAAGGAACAAACCCCCAACTAACTCTGATTGAATGGAAAAATACTAAAACTGATGAAATAACTGAGATAAATAAAACATGTCCTCAAAGTATGAGGACTCACCACTGGTACGGTTGATAATCTGGAATATCTATGCGTGATCCGAGAACTGAGCATCCGAACCTATAATATGATATATCATAGCGCAAGAAACGAATATGTGATCAGTACTTTGAATGTACTGGTATGCTAAATGAGGTAGGATGATATACATAGTTTCATGTACAGGAGTAATAACTAACTGAATGAATAACATGACGTACTGAATAGAATGCATGAAATTTGTAAATACTGAGAATGCATGACCAAGCATAAAATATGTTCTGAATATAATCTGTAAACTAAAATACTAAGTGCTAATATATGAATAACTAATATCTGTATGCTATGGTCAAGAAAAACTAAAACTGAATTACTGAACTGATTACTGGACTGAGACTATGGGAGTATCATCTAACCGATATGCCCTAATGAAAAATTTGGGGTCCAACCTGTGACCCCAATTGGAAGGGTGTCAGTACCGTGCCACGGGTACTAATACTAGCTGTGTGGATCCACTGTAATGATGTCCTAAAGGACTAAAGGTGTCAAGCCTAAACTGATAGGTGACCCCTGGGAGGTAGTCAAGCCTGAACTGATGGGTGACTCCTCAAATCCTATGCTGGCTATGTAGTTCTAGAGTATAGAGACTGCTACTAATGACTCTACCTAACTGATGGGGAATCCACCATCCCTGCACTCGTTCGGTGCTAAATCCTACTCCCAACTGAACTAACTCGGAATACTGAACCGTTCTAAGTTTAACTGATCATGATAACTGAATGAACTGATATTGCTCATAACACGTTTGAAACTATTTTGAAGATGCTGAGACTAAGTAATTGCTAAATTTTTTGGGTATTCATAACCCCCAGGACTCGATAGAAATAATAGCAAAATAGTAGTAAAACTTTAGGGACATAATATGAAAGCATTAATTCAAAATTTGTTCTTGTAGGCATTTAATCAAACACTTGATATTCATAGTTTAGGCTAAGCATGAGAATAGTTTAAAGCTTGTAGAAATAACATGATTTCAACATCAACATCACTAATTAAGATTTAAATCAACGAATAACATTATTCAAACATGTGTGATCTAATAACAACAATAATTTCATGTAAACATGGTATAGAATCAAGATTCATAGGAATTCAAGGTTAAGAATCATGATAACTTTTAAAAGATCATAACTTTGAATTTAAAAATTAGATTCTTCGGCTCCATGGGTGAAAGGGACCCATGGATGAACATTTAACATACCTGGGTTGATGAATTCGTGAGAGTTCTTGGGGTTTTACTTGAAATTTGTTCTTGAATCATGAAGGCTAAGGTTTGTTCTTGAGAGAAGATTAGTTTCTTTGAGTGAAATTATAAGTAATGAGGCTCATAATTCCCCTTTAGGGTTTTAATTTCATGTTTTGGATGGATTTGGGGCCATGAAAAAAGACCAAATGGTCCTTGGAAATTAAATCGCGAAACTAGAAATCTCAATTTTTGGCTTCGGCATGATGCGATGCTTATCGCATTGAGCCACTGGAAAATGATAGTCCCCATTTTGCCCTATGATATGGCGCGGTGCTGTCGCATTTCACCACTGGAAATGGATAATTCTTAATTGGCACCTTCCCGCAATGCAAAACCATCGCGTTACCCCACTGAACATGAATTTGGCCATCTCCGCAATGCGGCCTTATCGTGATGGGCCACTTTCTTTCACTAAAAGTGCCATAACTTCTCACTCGAGGTATCAGATTTTGGATAAATTGGTATTGTTGAAAAGCTAATTTAATTTCCTACAATTTGGTAGGTCTTGATATGGAAAATTCTCAGTAGAGCAAAAGATATGCTTGTTTGAACCTGAAAACTCAACTGGTACAAAATATTTTGATTCGTCTAATAGCTGGGAGTTATTTGAGGCCTTAAGATACATCAAACTCACTCATAAAACTACAAAAGAATTATAATATACTTTACATGAGCTTGAAACATGGATCTAACATTGGTATAGATTTTTGGGGTATTACAATATCTTTCCTTTGGGAACATTCGTCATCGAATGATATTGGTTAAGCTAAAGCACTGAGGAATTGAGATTACATGCTAAATATATTTGATGAAAATATGATTACATGACTGAGTTTGAAACATGACTGAACTAGTTCTATAAATGCATGACTGATATGAGAATGATATGTAGCTAAGCTGAGTATGGAAAAGTGAAATTCTAAGAAGATTGTTACCTTAAACTGAGTCTGAGTTTGCGAAGAAAAGATGAGGGAACTTGATCCGCATATCTGCTTCTACTTCCCAAGTGGCTCTGTTAATGGACTGATTCCGCAAAAGAACTTTGACTAGGGAAATTTCTTTGTTCCTTAGTCTATGAATTAGTCGATCAAGGATCTCAACTATAATTTCTTTGTATGAAATGATGTTTTGAACATCTACGCTCTCTAAGGGAACAACTACAGCTGGGTCACCAATACACTTCTTCAACAAAGAGATATGGAATACTGGGTGCACTGATGCTAAGTCTGCAGGCAAATCAAGCTCATAAGACACCTTTCCGAAATGGCTCATAATTCTGTAAGGGCCAACATAATAGGGAC
>NW_025822239.1:0-1657 GCF_002878395.1 Capsicum annuum
AACCTATTGGTAGTGAGATTGGCCAAGAAGTTGGTGATATGAAGTCACAAGGTTAGAAGTCAGAGTGAGGGTGACTTTTGTATAAATAAATAGTTTTAGTTGTTTAACTGTTGATTGAGGGATGGTTTTCCATTTTATAATTTTATAGTGATAGGGTAATGTGGTAGCAATAATTGTAGATTGTATGGTAGTCTGTGAAGGAAGTGACTGGATATGATTTTTATTTATTTGAATTAGGGAAGGAGCCTAGAGTGGATAGTTATGGTGGTTAAAGAAATCAGTTGTAGGTTGTGAATGGAAAGGAGTAGAGTAGTTAATAATTTATAGGTAGAGACTCAGTAATGTTTATTGAATTTTGAAGGTCATTTTGATGTACGAATGGGTAAGTAAGTATGATGTGAGAAATTAGAATATGTTGATAAGATTGAAATGTGTTATATTATAAGATTAAGATCGACTAACCTATAATGTGACTTTACCCCTTTGATGTCTTTTCTCTAGTAGTTGTAAACTAGTACTACATGTGAGAAGGTATGTAGTAGATTTTGAGGTGTAGTAGCAATGTCGTGAAGAGGATGAACTTGTGGGTGATATTTAAGTGAAGTAAGAGACTTAGGTTGATATTTTTATTTGATGGACTAGTATAGTATGCAACATGCTTCATAGGTGTTACATGATTGGGGTTGGACAATAGGCTTGAACCTTAGATGTGGATTGTGGTGGTGAGAATAGTAGCTTAAAGATTAATGATGTATGTTTTGTGGGAAAGAATTAGTAGGCTTGATGTGATTTGTGAAAGAGCCTAGGTTGACAATTTATGAAAAGTTTAAGTGGTAATTGTGAGGTATATGTGTACATGAGAACTAGTGTTAAAATGAAGAATTGTGGTTGAATCATTAAGTGGATAAGAACGTGAGTATATAAGAATAAGTTGAACTCTGAGATAGCATGTTGTTAGATAAGGTATGATGTGTACGAGTGGTTTATGATTTCAAAGAAATGTTTCAAGGTCTTTAAAGTGTGCCCATGTGTTTTCATATATTGTATGTAAAATGTTTTATGAATTGCTCTCACTTATGTTATATATAAATACATTATTTTGGATTGCTTTGCGTACCAGTACGCTTGTATTGACCCCCTATATTTCAGGGTGAGGCTCAGTCCAGAGGTCCCGCTAAGCCGTAGATTTATCAGATAGAAGTTTGCAGTCGGTGAGCCTTTTTTATTTTGGAAGGCCTGTCTTTAGAACATTATTATTTTATTTTTGTTTGGGTCCGACTGGGGGCCTTGTCCCAGTTTTAGACAAGTTATTATATTCTGATGTATTGGAGATTTCACAGACTGAGATGGATGTTGTCTAGATATTTATTGATTTCATTCCACACTGCTAAGTTGAAACTCAGTGCATGACTATGATTCCATTTGTTATTTTCGCATTTCTCTTATATTATTGTGAATATTGTGCATGATTACCAAATACAGAAGGGCGTCCGGGCCTTCATGGTTCGCGATGCTTGTCACCACCAAGGCTCTGGTTCGGGTCATGATAAACTTGTTATATAAGCACGGTTCATGGTCCCAGGGTGTCTGCGAAATCATGTCTATTAGATTCTTGCTTATGGGTGTGTTGTGCATCACACTTATAATCTGGAGGCTA
>NW_025822240.1:0-1004 GCF_002878395.1 Capsicum annuum
AGCCTACCTCACTAAGCATACCAGTACATTCAAAGTACTGACGTATGCCTTTTTTTTGCCCTATGATGTCTTATATTATAGGTTCAGACGCACGGGCTCCCGAGCACCCTTAGCAAATTCAGATTCTCAGCAGACAGAGTAGTGGTGAGTCCTCATAGTTCAAGGACATGATTATTTTTTAGCATTTTAGTTTATTTTTAGTAGTCGGAGTTAGTTGGGGACTTGTCCCATCAACTCCACAGTTCAGACAGTTTAGAGTCTTTTCAGACTAGAGTATTTTCAGACAGATATTTCAGTTTTGGTATTATTATAACTATTCAGTTTATTTTCAGATCTGAACCTTATGGCAGTTTTTCGCATTTATCTCAGTTATATTATTTTTACAGTATTACTATTATTTAGTGCTCACAGCAGGTACCAGTCATGGGTTAGCTTGTGGTCCTTCAGGACTATGAGCACCGTGTAGTGTCCAGGGTACAGACTCGGGGTGTTACAAACTTGGTATCAGAGCCTAAGGTTCAATAGAGTCCTAAGAAGTCTGAAAACCGTATCTAGTAGAGTCTTGTGCATGGGTGTGAGCGTGCCACACTTATGGACAGGAGGCTATGAGATGTTTTAGGAATAGTTTCCCTTCTTTCAGTATTTATGTCGTGCGAGTGAGCATGAACTCCAGTTAAACTCTCAGTTAAACTCTTAGTCTAATCCGTTTCTCCCTTTCGTTATAGAATATGCCTGCCAAAAGGACTAACGAAAGAGAACTAAAAATCAGTCAGCACCTCAGCCCGTTCAGGCAGATCCCATGGACAAACACGTTTCTCATGCACAATTCAAAACTGCCTTCACCACTCTAGCTAATTAAGTAGTAGCTCAGAATGAACGGCCAACTGTTGTTCCGGCCAACCCAGTGGCCAATACTGGTGCAGCCAGGATTTTAGACTTCACCCAAATGAATCCTCTCTTATTCTCAAGATCTAAGTCAGAAGAGGATCCATAGGAGTTCCTCG
>NW_025822241.1:0-1032 GCF_002878395.1 Capsicum annuum
CTTTCAAAAGATTGAAGTGAGTTCTTGAGACTTTAATTCTTAAACTTGATGAGGCTGGGGCTTGCTCTTGAGAGAATTTATGAATAAAGAATGAGATTTTGCCCTATAGGCTGTTTAATTTCGAGTTAAGGCTGAGTAAGGGTGGGGAAAATGACCCATTTTCCCCCAAAACTGATACACTATCAAGTCCACAATGCAAGAATCCAACAACAACAATAAGATGAACAAACTAAAACAAGAACAACAAGTTGAACAACAAGTGCTAGTGAATCAAAATAGGCCACACACGGCTTCACTAGGCTTTAAGAATCACGTTTTTTGAACAAGATGATGAAGTTTTCAACAAAAACCAGCAAGTCAACAAGGTTCTAGTGAATCGAAAGAGCCCCACACAGTTTTACTAGACATTAAGATTACAAAACACAATCTTAACAAGACTACAAGAAGATAGTAACTTGACATGTAATATTCAAGAGTATACGAACCCTAACAAAAAGAGAGGACCCTAAGACTAAAGAATATTAACACCAAGTTCTTACTTGGAGAAAGAGGAACCCTATGACCTCAAGATCCTTGTTTCTAGCCAAGATATAACACAAGTATCACTCTACTTGTGAGTTTTCAGATTTGGGGCTTCTCCAATGGAAGAGAGAGAAGTTCCTCAGTATTATAAGTTTTTATGTCTCAAAATATTATGAAAGAACTAGATGCCAAATAACCCTAATATCATCTATTTATATTACACCATAAATAAAGGAGAAAATTACCAGATTACCCTTGCCATGGGGTGGCCTTGGAGTGTAAGTTTATAACACTTCGAGGCTCCTTTTCACACTTAAAAACATTTAGACCATTAGGTGGATCAATCACCAATTCACACAAGGCCATTTGCATGAACAAGGCTTGGAGTTTTTGTAACTCCCGAGCTTGGCTACGTGTAAATGGTCATGAACTTGTTGGACAGATTGCTACACCCATATCATCTTCTCTATCTTGAGAGGAATTTGACCTCAAATTTGGCATTTGGTCATC
>NW_025822242.1:0-1504 GCF_002878395.1 Capsicum annuum
CTGATAAGCCACATCCTTCAATTAGTAGGCGATGAAGTCTATGCCCTTCAAATTAGTGGCATCATAACTTGGAAAATCTTTTTCATCTTATCAAGGAGGCATTAAGGACCCTTCCCTGCCTCAACACCAGTAAAGATTGGAAAGTTCAACCTCATAAATTGGCCAACCCTTATGGCCTCAGAAGATGGAGTAATAAAAGTACCATACTCAGACGGAGAAGCTACCAACTGATCCAACATATGAATAGACTGACAAAACTCAACATTCGTCATATCAGCCTGTGGAGCTCAAGAAGGATTGGAGGGGACCGTTGGAACTCCAAGAAGTCTATTAGGAATTAGACCCCTAGACTGGTTCTAGATCCCATAAGGTATTATTAATTGGTATCATCATACCTACTATAGCTTGCAAGAAATATCATTACCCAAAACTTAGGTGATTCCTATGTATCCCGCAGACTCCATCATTTAAATCACTTGGGAGATTCCCATGTACCCCATAAGGTTTTCATTATAAGTTCACTTGGGAAATTCCTGTGTACCCCCAAAAGGTTTTCAAAACCATTCTTAACTATTTAATTGATTATACCATACATTAGTTTCAAAAGTAAGTCAAATCAAACAGTTTCGGGATTCCATTATACCCCTAGTTAACATTCCCACCTTTATCATAAATACTAGCCAGTTTTACAATACAAAGTTGGGGTCATAACCACTTCAAAAGTCATAAATTTAGAGAAAGTTACCATTACCAAGTTTGACCACCATAGCTATGCACCTACATATTTAAAACCGTATTTCAAATAAGGAAAACTATAATTAAACCATGAGAAACATTATTTAACGATGAACATTCAAAAACCCAACCTTATTTCAAAACCATAAACAAGATCCCTGAGCTGAACCAGAATTAATATATCTGGTTGACTCAGAATAACCACCATGACCAAAATAACCAGAATATGAACCCTTTAAAGACTAACCACTACCTTTACCAGGGTGGTCTCTTGCACTAGGCTAACCTCCATTAGTAATCTGAAGCACCACTTGAATAGGTCAACTAGGTTGACTCTAAGTCTGATAGGATGGATGCAGTGAATACCCACCATGAGAACTACCACATCTGAATTAGGAACTACTATGGCTCCCATTGAAACTGCCATGATATCTAGGACTCAAACCCTTGGGCCTCATAATGCATCTCCTCTATCACTCGAGCGTGATCTGAAACCTCAATAAAAGACCTACCCACAGAGACCAAACTCTAAGTAAGCATACAGATGGGGAGTCTCAACCATCTAACAAAGCAGCAGACTCTCTCATACTTAGTGTCCGGAATAAAAGTCGTATGTCTAGACAACTCATAAAAATAAGCCTCATACTCTATAATTGTCATGGAGCCCTACTCCAATCTTGAGAACTGAGTCCATGAATATCTCGGTGAACTAAGTCCGTGAAAAAGGAAAAGATCCAGCTGGTCTAGAGTTCATATAACTTATCCACCA
>NW_025822243.1:0-4601 GCF_002878395.1 Capsicum annuum
CAATCCATTAACCCCCAACTCATATAGACACAAAAAGGGCATAAATGCCTACAAAAGATAACGAAACAGGGATACAATTTTTAGGGAAAAGGGAAAATAACATGAAACAAGATAAGTTCCCGCGCAGGGGAGAATAGTAAATCTAGCTACTGGAGGCTTCTTCGTCTACTTTCTCCTTCTTTGCCTTGTTTACCTTATGTGCTATTTGATACCTATTGATGATAAGGTGACTCCCGCATAATTGTGCCTTGCAGTCGTAAGTCATTTCTCCTATGTTGTCGAGTTGGGAGGCCATGCTATCGTCCAAATAAATTAGGCATTGCCTGGCATCATCAGCTTCTTGCCTAGCTCTTTTCAACTCTTCCCTCAATGTATGTATGGTCAAAGAGTCTTCCATGTGCATCTACCGGTGCGCAATTTCACTTTTCTGGAACTCATCTTGTAGCCTGTGAAGCCGAATTTGATGCTCGGATTCTACATCCACAACCCGAGTAGGCACATTTGGTCCCAGATTCAATACTCTGGCGGCGCTCTTTTTCAACCACTCCTTGTAAGTATCGCTGACTTCAAGTTCATACCCTATACGGAAAGTGACTTCTATCCACTTTTTCCTTCTCCATCCATTTATTATGTAGTCTTTGAGTGAGGACTTACTTTCATCATATTCGGTGAAGAATCTGAGCATAGAATCAATTTGAGGCATCTCCTGCTTGATCTGGAATTGCCTAAGAACTTTCCCAGGATTTTAGGGGCGGGTTCCCCTGAGACCCGGGAGCACTAAAAAAGGCCATTCGCCCCCTCGAATGATGTATTTCCGGGAACGAAGATAGTTAAGGGACCATTGGACATCACCATCTCTTAATTCTCCAAGAGTCTTAAACCAAAATTTGTGGGATGCTTTCCTTTTGAACTTGTGTAAAAATAACCACATGTCGTGTGATTCTAGCAGATTTCTCCTTGTTTTGTGATTAGGTTGTGCCGTTCTAGGATTTTTCACCAAATGCATCATCATCCACCATTGTAATATAAGATTTCAGCCTTGAAAGAAATGATTCTCGACTTGACATCTTCCCAAACGCGATATATGTCGACGACAATCATGTGGGTTAAGTTGTGGAATACTTTTTTAGAATTGTATTCCGTTCCAAAGAAGAGTGCATGGGTCACTGTGACAACCCTCAGATGAATTGTGCCATTTTCCCTCTGCGGGAATGCCATGGTTCCAAATAGGCCTACCGCGAATGGAAAAGCTCTCGTTTCCTTCCATTTTGCTTCCGACTCCAATTTATGCCCAAATTTATGAAAAGAGTCAAATCATCCGAACCGATGGTACAACTCACGAAAAGTGATATTTTCTCAATCCCGTTCTCCTAACCAGGTGTCGTCATCAGTTAAAAATGCTTCCTTGATCTTTTGATGTTCCCAGACATCCGGGACTAAAATATTCTTATTCGGTGTCTCCTTTCTCTTGAAACACATTTCCGTACTCTCGTAGCAAATCAATACCTCTTCAATGGTGGGGGTCAATTCAACATCCCCGAAGCAAAATACCATTTTCTGATCATCCCAAAAGGTTGTTAGTACATGGATCATTTCGGGCCAAGCGTGCATCTTGATCAAAGAAGGAAGATGCCCAATGTGTGTTCTTACAATCTTTCTCTCTTCTGTACCCATGTAATCCCACCACAGTTTTAGGTAATGTCGAGTTTGGTGACCATCTTGAACTTTTCACGAGAATGCAATTGAGCCATAATAAGCCTTTCCCCGACCCCAAAGGATAATGGATTAAATTTAGACAAGCATATATTTCTTCAACACATAAGCATGGTTCGTCTGTGATTGACTCGGGGTTAAATAGACATAGGGCAGGTTTTCTAATGGTACCAATACCCCGCTCGGATATTGGGTCGTCCAAGGCACATGCTTAAAATAGGGTTTTACTTTCGTTCTATCCTCGGTGTCTAGAGTGGGCTTGGACACTGGTTCTCAAGCGGACAACTTGAGTTTGAAAATACGAACAGCGTCATGACTCACGTGCTGATAATCTATTCGTATTTCCAACATATTTTGGAATTGAACAACAAGGGCCGGGACTTCCACGAAACCCCAAAACAGTTTATAAGATACAGGAAATGCCATGAGATGCGGTAATTAAACTTTACATAATCGAAACACATAAACACATAAACAGTTAATCAAAGACGAAATAAAACATTTGGTTAGAACCTAGTTAGATCCCCAGCAGAGTCGCCATTTCTGTTTTGCGGAGAAATTTTGACTTTTTGAGAAAGTCGCCACCTAATTTTGAAAAGGAATTAAGAAACCTATATAAAACACTTTAAACGATCTAAAACAGAAAAATCATTTAAGTTAAGAGATTCTGAGTAAGCGGTTCCTATTAACGTTTTAGAAAGGTGTTAGGCACCTAAAACGTCCGCTAACTTGCGGTTATCCGAACTATTTGAAAATCGTCTTTGACTAACTTTGGAAAAAAGTTGATTTCTGCAAAGAAAAGCAATTTTAGTGATATTTTAGTGTTTATGCAAAACCAGTTTTTAGGCGACTTAGTTAGGGATTTTAACTAAGTTTGCAAAGAAACATGTAAATAAGTAAATGAAAGGAAAATGGGAGAAAAGTGGGAAAGTAGTGATTTAGGCTTTCAAGCCCAAACCATCAGCCCTGTCCTAATCTAGTTAGGTTTTCAACCCATTTCACCTGTCTTAGTCTAGTTTTCAAGCCTTTGGGTTGTGTCTTGCTCCACCTGCATTAAATTTACAACATTGGCTTCGAGGCCCAAATGAATAAAGGAATAAATAAACGAATAAAAATAAACAAGGACAACAATGATTAACTAAAATAAAATAAAATAACAAATGACACTTTTGTCTCTTAGCCACTTCGAATGTGGGATTTCGACCCCTTCTTCTTCTTTCGACTCCTCTTACTTGTTCGTTATAATCAGCGCTCAAAATCTTCTAAAGGGGGTGGGCCTCAATGGCCCAATTCATAATGTGAGAGTCTAATGGGACTCCCAAGCGAGTTCATGCAAAGAAAAAGGTGAATGAATTAATGTATGTTCTCAAGAGTCCTTACATTTATAGATAAATTATTCAACAAAAAATACAACATTTTAGGCAAAGGAAAACAGTGATTCACTTGCTACCTATAAACATGTGGACTGTAAAAAATGTCTAAATACATCAATCTCAAGATTATGAAAAGTATGGCTTGCAATCGAGTCAATTAGTTAAAGAATGTGTCAATCATAACACTCACACAAATAGATCCACACATTACAATCTCCACATTATTTCAAAGCAGTGTTCAGGAGCTTAATTGACCAAGTCTCCGCTTCTTTTGATCACGTATGGTACCAATATAATCATAAAATTTTTAGAAAAGAGTTAAACCAGATTATTCAACGAATATATGAGGCAAATCAATTCACTGCCATAAGTTGGGACCCAAAAAAAGAAAGCTAATCAACGACAGTCAGCTTTATGGAAACTAAGAACCTGTATTATTTGTATCAAAAGAAAGATAAGAGCATTTTCATAACATGATACTTGTAGACATTAAAGACAAAAAGTAAGGATTTGACACCTGAAAGGTAAATCCCAGTGTTTTCTTCTTGACATTGTAAGTCAGGGAAAACAAAGTGAAGAGTCCTCTTTTAACCAAGAAACGACGAGACGAACGATGCTAAAATGTGCGTAGAACTCGAAACATCTTTTGCAAAATATCACTTGAAAAAGACATAAAATTTACATCATTCCGTAATAACCAAGAGATATAAGATTTACATCATTCTATAATAACCATTCTGAGCAATAAAGTATCAACAGAGTATGAATAATAACATCTCCAGAGAGGGTCAAATAACTTTGAATAGAGAAAATTCCGGGCAAATTTACGCAATGTTCATCAAAGAACAAACTTAAAGTCCATCATCAAACCAATCATGACACAGGTAAGATGATGGAAAAATAGTTTAATGCCTCATACTCTAATAGTACCTACACTAGGGAGGAAAATTAACTTGAACATGCAAAGGGAATGCATTTTCTTTTAGCTATAGCAACTTACAACCAACAAGAAATGAATGTGTTTAGAAAATTGCAAAGAAAACAGTGAACATCTAAGCATACCAAAACGTCAATTGTCACCATATAATAGCGATATAAAGCTGAAACATTTAAGAATTGAATGGAAAGAACGTTACCTGTTCGGGGAGCAGCAAAACGGGAACAAACAAGCTATCAGCAGCATCTCAACCACCAGAGACCAGCCCTCAATATTTCGAACACCAAGACGAAAGAAGTGAGAACAAAAATCCCTCAAAATCCTCTTTGAAGAAAATAAAGAGACCCCCCAGATTTTCAACTACGATTTTCGACCTAAATTTCGAAATAGAATTCGAGTTCCCAAAGCTTTTTCTAAACACAATTTCTAGACCCTCCAATTCTTCCCCTCTTAGAACCCTAGAGCCAAGACAAAAAAAAAATCCCCCTCACAGTGACCTGATCGGTCTTTATATAGGGCTCCAAATTCGGAGGGAATCTAGGTGTTTCGAAAGGGGAGTAATTCAAAATTTCACTCGG